>NW_010262220.1:0-25536 GCF_000690775.1 Eurypyga helias | reverse complement strand
TTAAGCCCTGGGGTGCAGCAGCTTCACCTCCACAGACTGTGCTGTCTGCTGTTGCCTGTCTACACTCATGCTAAAAAGCCAGTTCCCTTCCCCATCTCCCCTCTTGTGGGTTTGTGTAGCCTTGCTGCTTGTTTTATCCTAGTAACTCAGTCAAAGGTGACGCCGCATATGACTAAAAAGCAACTTCTTGTGACACCACTTGGGTTAGCCACCACATACCATGTCCATGTTCTGGTGGCTGCCCTAAGGACCCCAAAATCGTACTGAGCTGTTTATTTTCTCTTATCCTTCTTGTATACATCCACAGGTCCCCAGTGAGTCTGATATCAGCTCCTAGCAGCACAAACTATTTATTTTTTTTTCATTTCTCTGTCAAACAAAGTGTCAGTAGGTAACTGTCCTTGCTCCTCTCATGCCATCCTGAAACTTAACAGTGCTAAATATAGGCTGATTTAAATACAGTCCTTTTAGCTGGCATTTCATTATTTTGATTTTTTTTAAACAGGCCTTTTGTAATGAGACAAATCGGCCATCAGTACGATGCCCAAGAATATATTTGACTGAAAGTAGCTTAAAATCCTACCTCCCTTGTTGTAAATTACTGACTAAAGTATATACTCTGTGTGCAGCAAAAATAGATTTGACACACACCATCACCAGTTCTGCTATAGTATCTTGTTATAAGGCTATTTCAGAAGTAAGGATAATATTTAGATAAGCTCTCTTAAAAAAAAAAAAAATCATGGCAGTAACAAAAATGCTTGACTAAATACGTGTCTTCTCATTTCTTTCAATATCCTAAGAAAACGTTATTCCCTTCCCTTATTTACAGAGACAGTTATCTCAGGAACACCCAGACTCCAATCTGTACACCTTACTGGGCTAACGAAACTGGGAGATGTTATTTTTGACACAGAGATTTACATTTTTTATTGGGAGCTCAGCAGCATTCTCTTTCCAAAGCTGCTCTGAGCATCTTTAGCCTTAATTACACACCAGTATGCTTTCATCAGCTCCTAGGATCCTACTTAAAAACCTTGTCTGAACATTTATATGGGCTGAAGAGCTCCTTTTTTCAACACAGGTCCATAATTAGCTTCCTCTGTATCAAAATGCCAAGGTGGTAATTTCAGACTGGAAACCGGTAGTTTTAGTTTTCTTTCAGTCTCTCAGAATAATGATACAAGTTATTTTTTTCTCAAGATCAACAAATCATCAGATAATACATTACCTAACCCAGAAGTTATTTTCAGGGAATGTACCACTACCAACAGTTTTAATTCTCAATAGCCATTACTTACGTTAAGTCAGAAAGTAGGGGAAAGTAATTGTCACGTCTGTGACTGTTTCCAATGTTTTATTCTCTTTAGATGCAACTGAAATGGCAATATTTTTGCTAAATGTATATCAGTGTTACACTTATGCATAAAAGATAAAGTATTTTCAGATTGGAGTGCACTTCAAATTCGGCCTCTCAATATACAAGCTTTTATGCTCCTCTTGAGGACAAGTGAATTAAACTGAAGCTTCAGTGAGCTGGTACTGTACATGTAGCCAATATAAAACAGGCAAAGCAAAAGTAATTCTGTTCTAAAACCATAGAACAAGCATGTGTACATTTCAGTTGTTTCTAGGTGTGTTAAATCCAAGCTCCCGTGACTGAGAAGCATAGTCTCTACCACTCTACAAACACCTTGTACCACAGCACGATCACAACAGAAGGGATATTCGAATTTTCAGTTGTCGTCCTGGGGTGATTACAGACTGGTGGTACATACTCCAAAGCACTCCTGGTATATATAAATGCCATCCTATCACAGTATCAACATCTGAGAAAGCTGTAGATGCTCTGGTACCTACAGAGGAAATGACCCAAAACAGTCCATGGCATAAAGCAGGTCAGTTTTGAATACCATGGTGCTACGAATGCCATGTAACTATTTCCAGGAGCCCAATCCATGTCATGCCCAGCACAAGACCATGTAACTATAGAGCTGCACAGGGATCCCAGAAGTCATCTTGGCAAGCTTTACTACCACAAATCAAGGTCAACTATACCCTTTTCTCAAATATTTGTCTAACCTCTTTTTAAAAACTCCAGTATAAGAGATATAACAAGCTCCCTGTATTATTTTTGCAAGTCCTCATGTATCCTTCGAGATAGAGTTTTTTCCTACTATCTAAGCTAAATCTCCCACTGTTATTATCTGAATAGCAATTCTAATGGCAATTTGGATCAAAGGAATATGCTTCTTGCCGTGGTGTGAAGAACAGTGAGATGACATTAGTCACTTTGCTTTCCAGTGACTGCCAACTTTTTATGATTAGTAGGGCAGTAAATGAAAATAAGACTCCTGTGGAATCACAAGGAGTCCCATAAAGCTTCTGTCCATGATTCAAAGAAGCCATTTGCCACAGCTAAGTGCAGCTATTCTATGCAAACAAATATTTGTTTTCCTAGAGGACAAACATAAAGGCACATTTTAAAGAGCCGAATTTTCATCAGATTAAATTCAGAGGTGGAAGAAACAATTCAGGTGTATTAATAAATTACCCAAGCTCCTCAAATGAGCTTTGAGATTTATATGTGACTGAATATAGCTTTTCTGGATGCAATTAGAGGAACATCTGGAGATTCAGCTAGATAATTTGAAAAGCATTTGCAATTTCAATAGATTATTCAACTGAAGAATGGACAAGTTGTGATTTTTCCTGTAAACACAGATATAACTTCCAAAGTCCTTCAGACTTCTGTTCTGTTTATGTAGAATAACACCAGCACTGAAAAAAAAATAGGATAAGTGGCTAGGATAAGATTTTGAAAAGCTAAATAAATGCATTTAAACATGGCAAATGCATTTAAAAATAAAACTCATTGCCAGCAATACTCCATTGAATGTCATTACTGAGGAGTATATTGTATAGCTATCTTCTCTCTTAACTGTGTATTTCCGCTTACATTGTAGAGGCATAAACAATTCAATTAGGCAAAGAGTGCAAACGCAGTACTGGAATCCAGAATCAGACACAGAGTAATTCAACAAGACTTTAGACAGGTTTGAAACAGACAAGGCATTCATTACTTTTATTTTAGAAGCTATTTAAATCCCACAATTCAAGAAAGTGACATTTCAGTCTAACTTAGGCCAAATCTCAATTCATCTGAAAACCACAGAATCATAGAATTATACAATGGTTTGGGTTGGAAGGAACCTTAAAGACCTCATCTAGTTTCAACCCCCCTGCCATGGGCAGGGACACCTTCCGCTAGACCAGGGTGCTCCAAGCCTCATCCAGCCTGGCCTTGGACACTTCCAGGGATGGGGCATCCACAGCTTCTCTGGGCAACCTGTCCCAGTGCCTCCCCACCCTCTCCATGAAGACCTTTTTCCTAATATCTGATCTAAACCTCCCCACTTTCAATTTAACCCCATTACCCCTTGTCCCGTCACTACAGGCCCTTGTAAAAAGGCCCCCACCTTCCTTGTAGGCCCAAAAAGATCCGCTCTCCTGGATCTAAACCAAAAAGACAAAACAAAATCACAAAGCAAGCTCTCTTTCCAGTCTTAAGATGAGCCAAACCCTCAAACCAGGAAAAATAAACCATCAGAAATTTGCCAGTCTCTTGTTAAAAGAAATTTTTCTGACATACAGGTATGAAACAGGAAAGAGAAAAGTGACATCTCTGATTTTGGAGGACCATAATTTTTTTTTTTTTTTCAGTGCTGGTTTTGTTTGGTGAAGTTTGAGTATAGCAGGGATGGAAGAAGCAACCGACCTCAGAAATCTCGATTTCTCTAAATAAAACCTATACTGCCAGCTACCATGACTGACATTTCTATTATCTCAATAAGTGACAGTGCCAGCAAGACGCTATTTGTGAACATCTGGACTTCTTTGTAGTAATTTCTATTGTCAGTCTACGTATTAAAAAATATCTCATTTGGTTTCTGAACAACCACAGATAACCTGTATTAGAAGACAGAAATACAGAGAAACTGAAGGAAGGCCACAGCAGTTTCATATATTTGCATATAATAAACTAATCTTGAACTTCATGATTTTACTACCTGTGTTCATATATGACTCACCACTAGAGCACTTCTTGGTGCAATACACCTGCATCAGCCTTTCTCTCTCCCTAATGTAAGGCAAAGCCATTAAAAAGAAACAAAGAATTAATCAGGAAGGAAGCAAAAGTGTGGCACTAAACAAATTAAAGTTTTGCAAATGATGCTGCTGTTTGTCAAGAGCTACGAAAAAAGAAATACACATTCTCTTCTGCCTGCCTGTGATGTGATTTTGGCAAAATTTTCTGGTACATAGATACAGCTTTTTGATTAAATCCCATCCTAAGCATGTGTTACCATTAATCCCCAGTCTTCCAAACTCTAAGTGCATACATAAGCACAGTAAATCAACAGGGTTATTTATACTTAAGTACCAGCACAGCATGTGAAGTTAAGCCTTTTTAAGATCAAGGCCTACAAAGATGCAAACAGACTCAGGAGAACACATGGTTTCATCCAGAATTTCTGCATTGGATCAAATTGCTCAGATAAAATATTTGCAAAATATAACTGAATATAACTAAGATATTCTGGAGAACATATAAAGAAAAAAAAAAACCAAACCCCCCAAAAAAACCCACCCCAACCCAGCCAGCCAAAAATGAACAAATCAAGCAAAAGCATTTATCGTTTACTGAAGGTGCCGCAATTGTGGTGGTATTTTTTTGCTCTAGGTGACTCTATACATTGGACATTTAACGTGCAGCACATGAACAATAGAGACATGAATAAAAGAACAGGGAACAACACAATAGCATAGATTAGTCGAGACAAATTTGTTTTAGGTTTCTCTCATTCTTTGGCTATGTCTGCTTTCCTACACACTTACATGAGATACATCAGCACTTCTTTAATTATTTAGGCAGTAGTCTCAAAACCTTGGAAATCACCATATTGTGGGAAGAATTAAATACCACCTTAATCAACAACCACTAAACATTTGGTAATAAAACTAAATATTGGGACTGATCTTTTTTTTGTCCTTATTCTCCATGAGAAATTACTATGGCATAGCAGCATTTAAGAAGTATATGCTACAGTTTCACATGGGTAAGTCCTCTCAAATTATCTTTTTCTTTTAAGTCATACTTAAAGAGCACACTTCCTAAAAAAATACAAGAAAAGCAGTACGGTCCATGCTCTTAGAAATCAATTTACTAAAAAAGGCTATTCTACCAAGAATTATACCAGTATAAGGGAATATCAAAAGGAATGGTTTACTTCCTTTTCTACAGAGAATGATTTCAGCTTTAAGCTTTGCTTTGAGACGAGTTTTCCAATACTACAGTGCCCATGCAGCAGATACAAGCAGGACAGATTATAAGCATATATAATCTTTCATTTTGCACTACATTGATACTTAGTGATGCGCAACCATTGTGGAGCAGCTCAGCAGCTGCTCAGCACAGAAAATTTAAATCAGACATTAAAGGCAACCTAATCTGCTTTATGATTAGCAGAACTTTAAACATATGGACATCTCAGGCCTGCTTGAACTTGAGCTATTTGTGAATGGTATAGAGTTCTCCAGTGCCAGCAAAATCCTTTTTGAAAATGCAGGCATGAAGGAAGCTATATCTAAAATTTTTAGTGAAAAAGAAAAGGCATTTGTGTGCCATCTTCATTGGGTCTTCATCGTGTATGAGTACACACATACCAAGCTGCATCATAACCTAGACCTTGTGGCCACTAAAGGTTTCACTGAGAATTATACCAATTAAATTTTTTTAGAACCATAAAAAATACTTAATGTCTGCTAGATGGACAGATTTAAGACATTACCAAAGCTATTTTAAAGAACAAATGACGGCTATTGATTGCTGAATATGCATCCTGCACATAATGATGACACCTCTCTGAGAAGAGGTCTTCTGAAATTAATACTGTGAAAACTAGTGGGTTTCTGGTGCTGACACACAGAATGATGGGGAGGAGGGGGATAAGGTATGCTTTGAAAAAGATATTGATTACAAATATCAAACTCACTGACACATTCAATTATAAAAACAATCCCATTTTCCAGTACTTTCCAGTATTTTCTCATTACTTGGCAGGTGTAATTTTTTTTTTTCTTAAACCGTTAAAACCAAAAAAATTTTTAAATGAACAGTGAATTGCCGTATCTAACTTCTCAGTGATAATGGAATCTGGGCAGATGTACCTAATGTGTATCATACACCTCTCATTCACGTATATAAGCAAGACCTACAGAGTCTGCAAAGCTCCTAATTGCTCACTGATAGAATCTATGATCTTTTTCCTGCACATTTTTATTCTTGGCAATATTTCTTCTCCCTCAGGAGATAGTCCAATATCAGCCAAATTATACCACATAAATCTCCATTAAAATTAAGGACAGAGTTTCTACGCATCCCCACGTGTATTGTTTTGCATTTAAACTGTACTTGCACTACAGAGAAATAGGATTCATCCTGTGGCTAAAGTGCTTGAGTGGGTCTCGGGAGACTTGGGTTAAGCGTTGTTTGTGTCACAGACTGTACATAACATTGGGGAAAAAAAAAAAATTTAAAATTTCCATTCCCACATAAATAGCAGAATACCATTTGCTTACTATCCCCGGTGCTACAGATAGGCATAGTGAAGGAAAAGTTAGGTATGTGAGTCATTTCATTCACATCGCAGTTTAGCAGGTCAACTCCTATCACTCCAGAGAGACCATCACAAACTGGAGAAAGTGGGGTAGCTATTTCACAGACTGGTATTGTGTTTCTGTCTCCAGGTTACTGAGACTGAGTCATTTTGAAAAGAGGGTTGAGAGAGAAATTTATTTCAAAATCAAAACTATAAACTTCTTCAACCCCACAGGCTCCACATTGAGTCACTCAACCAGGATCCGGGTTGTTAGCCCTTGACTCCTCATAGCCTGTTCGTACCTCACCACGAGCTGTCACCTCCCTGCCGTCCTGAGACTGAAGGACAATGATGGACTCCATCACCTTCAGACGCTAGGTGTCACCTGGGAAAGTTCTGCTGAATACCAACAACTGCTCCCAATTTTACAGTCCTCTCCCACGTCTTAACTGCTTCTTTCTTCAGCAGTCGCAGCAGCTCAGCACAGGATAGTGCTACACTTGCACATTTTAAGCACTCTGCACATCACAAAATAGTTTCACATCATGTTTAATTCCCTCCTCTTGTACTCTGTCTTGTATAGCTGAAGATCATGGAGGGTTTTCAGATTTTAGCTCTTGGGACTGGAATCTATAGAGTTAATTTTAAAGCTTAAAGAAGTAAAATCACCTCCAGGCAAACCCCTTATGAGCAGTAAGCATTGCCATTCATTTCTAATCCCTGCTTCTCTACACCCACAGGAAATAACTGTGAGAAATATGGGTACTATGAATCATTTATGGTGTTTCCCTTGCATGAAAAACTGCTTTCCTTACCTATATGATCAGGGTGTCCATTTCAGTTTGTCATGCCTTTCAGACAGCAGCAGTAGGTCAAAACAGAGGCAATTTTCTACCCATACCCTCTCGCAAGGGCAGAGATGGAGTAGTTTTACCCATTTGGTTTTACAGTAGTTGCCCTTTTGCTAATTGCCACGCTGACCACTTCTGAGCTGAATCCTGAGGCAGCTACATCAAGCCCATCACTTCGAGGAAGCATGACCTCAGGAAGGATAGCTCCTGGTATAGTGTTACACACATTGTAGTTGCTTGGGCAGTAATGAACTGAAAAATTGTGCAGAAAGTTAAAAAGTCAGTTTAATATAGTTCTGGAAACATAATTTTTACATTAATTTAATTTACATTCAGTTCAGTACTGCAAGTGTCTGCATCTGTTAACTGATAACCGGGTTTCCAATTATGGTGTTTTTTCCATAAGAGACTAAAACCTTGCTGTTTGCTGTTACAGTAAAAGTCAGCCTCAGAAAGGTAGTACATTGCTACTAGAATAACTGTGATAATCAGCAGCTTACTACAGTGCTTATTTTAAATATTTTCTACTATAGCAAAGTTTGCCAAAAGACTTTAGGTTTCTGCTAGTGAGTTAGTGGTAATGCTCTGGACTCAGCATCGTGCATAAACTGGACTTCCACTAATTGCTAAGCTTAAGTAGTATTTCATAGCCCACTCAGTATAACTGCAAGGGAAGAACAGGGGGAAAAAAAGAAAAATTAAAGCAGCATAGAAAAAACAATGTTTGAGACGGGAATATATATACTTGGAAATTAAGATTTTCAAAGGCAGTCAGAGAAATTACATCGCATGTTGTAATTAGACTGGCAACGGCAACTCCACAGTGGCTACTCTGAGGAGTTCGGCTGTGATTTTGCTGTTAACTCTCTCTGGTTGATGCTTCAAAATTATGCCACCTATCAGCACTTTATAACATTCTTCTCCAACGCATTGTGACTCACATGTCACTGCAGGCATTGGTGGACTTATTAGCCTCCTCCAGAACTTTCATTGTCTGACTGGCTTAATGAAATGTGGGCCTCTTTATTCTAATATCTACAGCAATTCTGTACTTAACTTTGAGTTACCTGCATTTTTTATATTTATAAATAGCAAATTGTGTGTATATTTCAGATTGTATTTGCAGATCTCAAAGCACTTTGCAAAGTATATTTTCCCCAGTTGCTTCTCAAAAGAGAGGGAATGAACGATCACATTTACTCATTTGCTAAAACGCAACAATTTTTAGCCCGTCATAATGGTATGATGTACTCCCTTTCATCAGGTAGTATTGTTATCCTAACAGTACTAAAGATGGTAATAAAGCAGGCAATAACAGCAACCATTTTACATGTTGAAGCAGCAGGAAAAGGACTCCAACTCGCACTCTAGAGATACTGGAAAATCAACAGGCTCATCAGGCAGAGAAGAAGCTCTAGAGCCACTTCAAACCGAAGCAATAAAGCATGCAAAGAGATTACAAGCTCTGAAGTTAATCTAGTGCTTTACATCATAGACTTTTATAGCAGAATGCATTAATACCACACTCCAATAAGCACAGCAATAGATGAAAAGATGTAGTAGCATCTCTGGTTCCTAAATAATACATAGGAGGTTTGATATAGGGGGAGCTGTTCTATACCATTGTGGATCTGTTACTTTTCGGAGAAGCTAAAAATTACTTCCCTCCATCAGCCTTAAAGGAAGGATAAACCAGGCTAAAATGCAGCATGTTTACATTCAATATCCAGGCTTCAATAAAGTTGGGACTCTTTCAGAAGATGTGGAATGAGTTTAATTTCAGCATCACTTGGCTAAACCTTACCCTTAGGTTTGCTTAATTATAGAGACACTGAAAGAGAGATGAGATCATAAATCTCTCACAATGTTAGGAAGCTACACTAGTTAAAATTCAGCTAATAGAAAAGAGGTGCCTCCTGTGAGATTCAATGTGTTTCACTGTAGAAACAAGGGTAAAACAGTACAACTATATTAATTACATGCAATACTTACTAGCTTGTCTTTTCCACTATATTTACTGTACCACACACTGAAAATTTATAGGTGCTTTACTATTAATTTCTCAAAAACCCAGCACACTGCCTCCCTGTTTCTTTTTTCACATAATTCCTGCTTGCTTCAGAGGTAAGACACAGAGAGAGGAGAAAAGAGGATTCTTGTCCTTACAGAGAGCCACAGCCCAGAGGAACCAAGTGGTTTCTTTAGCACCTCAGTGAAAACTTGTGGGGGACAAGTCCCAAATGTCCCTCTTGCATCCCAACTCACTACCAGCCTATTTTATGACTGACTCAGATAAAGATAAAATATTTTTACTTAAATGGCCTTGGGTTTCAAATAAAGATGAGGAAGTTCACAGGTTTTCTTGAAGCACGTCTCTATTCACACCAACATAGCTGAGAACTGCGCGTTACTCAATATACCAATCACAATACCAATAAAGCAGACAAAAAACAGGTGATCAAATTAAGACCCATTGGATCTTAAAACTTCCCCTGCAGTTCTCTCTATTTACTCTTTAGCTTTGTATATTTTTAAAAGACAGTGTGACAGGGAGAAAAGGTACAAATTATTCTCCACAGATGGTTTAGAAAAATTGTAAAAGAAACTCCAGAATTATGCTTTTATGTCTGGGCTACTCTGATAAATCAGACTACTGTCAGTCCCAGGCAATGTAAATTGCATAGTGCAGTTTTGATGTGACAAATGCATTGATCCTTGCTGATACTTGTTTAGCATCATTTATTTGAAACACACACCAAGCCAGGCTTATAGAAAAAATCTCTTAACCTGAGATAAACTTCTCAATTGACTTGAGTCAAGTTTTGTTGCAAAATGCAAATCCTGAAACTTTCTTCCAGATGGTTTTTTAATTAACACCTTGCTCAGAGCTAATTCACAGTCTTTAAAATGAGCCAGTGAGACACTTTGATCCCTTTCCTTCTACACCATCCATTTTGGTTGATGGGGAAGGCTTCCTCTGGTCTTCCTGTTTAAATACTTCTGGCACATGTTAAACAATAGCCTGCTTATATCTTTCCCTCATTATCTGGGGTGTAACACAGCATCTCACTTTTTCAAGTACGGTGTATAATTTGTTCCAAAGAGCAACTACTCTGACTACATCGCAGTCCTATTCATGCTTGTGCTGTTCAAATGAGTTAAGTCCCCCACCACTGGACATATCTGCTAACAAGGACTGGACAAGGACTATTGCTAACAAATAACAATACTGTTTATTCATGTAATCATAAATTTATTGTTATGCTCCAGTCTTTTTTCAATGCTGCCATCAGTTGCTCACACTTAGTCCCGGATGTACTCCCACTGATAAAAAAAGCCAGTATGGCAATCTAACTAAAAGCAACCAGCTTTGCAGACCCTCTCTTACTGAGATGAATATAATAACTGTCTGCTTCAGGAGCATGAGAAGCAGCTATGTGGAAACCTATCTTAGAACAGCCTTCTGAAAGCCCAGGGACTGATCTGTAGAACTTGGCATGCAACAGAGCGTATAGTTAGAGGAAAGATCGCATGCTTCCAGTATTATTGAATATATCGTAATCAATAGTGGAAACAAAGTCTCGGGGTCAGTCCGAACCTTCTGCACAGCTTCTGGTAGTGACTGCTTTAAGTTGCAATTTAGTGACTTCTCACCAAACCTGCTTTGAGTTAGATCTTGTACATGTTATACAAAGGCTACAAATGGAGCTTGTGCCTATAAGTTATACTAAATAGAAGATTATCTTTCCAACAGTTTTGTGCATAAGATGGTGATCTTAGCATCTACACCTCTCTCAAAGACAGATTCCCTGATTTTATGCACATCATGTTCATGGGTTAGGATCTCTCCATGCTGGGCTGATATAGCCATAAAGGTGGCTGATATAGCCATAAAGGTGGCAGAAGCTCAAATCTGTGGTACATTTTAATTCCAATATTTATATATATTCTATTCAGATATATAATCATAAGACTTGTCTTTGTTCCATTACAGAGTTACAGAGAAGACACCAAAAATCATATTGGTATGCAGTTCTACCTCACGTCTAATGTGTTTGTTTGTACTTTTTATTCAAACTTCTTAGAACAGCTGCAATTGTCTTTCAGTTTCATTCATCTACGAAATCCTTTCCAGACTGCCAGATATAAGGGAGAGAGAGTGGTTAACTTGAAGCAAATGTCCTCTCTTCTGTTCTTGCAAATTATTCCTATGGAAAACATAGTTCATACAAATTCTTACGTGTGCTGACTCTAACAGACCAATACCTGTAGTGTTACAGTACCAAACCAAAACTTCACAATCCATTCAAAATAGCGCTTTTATCTCACTGTTGGTGTTTGTGCTTTTTTTCTTTGGAGTACCATACACTTGATAGTCTGTATGGATTAAAAAAAAAAATCTTTCCAATAATCAAACTATGAAAAAAGATTTTCTAGTAATTTTTTTGTTTGTTATAGAAATGATATGTTGGAAGTACAGCTAAGTAGCCTAAAATCTTGATTCTGTTCTTTGAGGCACAAGAGAGCAGAACAATTGACATTTTCTATTGATTACACACAGGGTAATCCACAGAGAGAAAAATGAGAGTAAAGAGATGGAAAACTGAACTGAGTGTTTCACTAGTGCTGCTGTTGTCTGAATGTTAATCAATAAAGCAATAAATAACCTGCCAAGTTAGGCATATCTTAGCTGTGGATTTTGGCCATAATTCTCTAGAGCACACTTAGGGAGAGAAAGAGGTTGATCTCTATTGAATTTGTATTCAAATTTAAGCTTTAGAAACAAAATACAGATCTTCAGTTAACACTGAGGGAGTCATTTCTTCCCATTTCAAGAAAAGAACAAAAATGTCTGGTACAATGTTCAACTTCTTTAAGAGCTAATATGCAATAAGTCTTTCATATTTTTTTTTTCTGTGAAGGACTCTGAATAGGATTCATGTTGAAAAAGCATATCATCAACAATTATGAATTTTATACATAAATAAGCTAAACATTACATGATGGAAGCAAAAGTAAGAACAGTCTGTACCATGTGAAGAATAGAGCACATCCTTTTCAAAAAAACTGTTTTCTGCTCCAAAGCAGAGCTAAGTGTGATGATCCAAGAGCCAATTAATGAATTGGAATTACAATTAAAGAATTCTTCAGGAATTAGAGCAACTTGCTTCAGTGGTTTTGTCCCGACCTGATTTATTAATACATATCTGCTATTTTTCTATATTGCTAAGACATGGAGGCCCATTAACCGCACCACGGGATTATCTAAAATTATTCTATGGTTTTTCAACATTAATCTTGAAACTGATAATTCAGAGAGCAGACCTTTCCAAATATTTTTGTTTCCTTTCTGAAACATGCTCTCCAGATCGGTGGTTGCTTCCCAAGCTATGTCGACACTGCCAGTTTATCTCTGTAGAATGAGTGTGCTGTAAGTGAAGTCACGGACATTACACTATACACCTTCTTATACCCGAAGCAGAAGAGGTGGGATACAAACTGAACAGGACTGTCAATTTTCCAAAGGGAACTGCAGGGACAAGCCTGCTTTATTTAATTTTAAAAGAATTACAAAGCAAGCTCACAATTAATTTCAAAATACGTCTTCTGAATTGGCATTTTTCCTCAAGGGAGGGAATCTTATGTGACAAAACAAACAGAACCCACTATTTTTGTGAAAACTGGATGGCCCTCAGTTTAAAAATGTCATATTTCATTGGTTATAACTCCTGAAGAGGTTGTAGTTACTGGTGCTCTTTATTTCTCATTGGTGACTATGTCTATTACCTTTGCAGAAATAAGTTTCCCCATGTAAGCCCAAACTCAACTTTCTGTATATATACACACCCCTTACATGACTATCGTCCTGTGACACATCAGTCACAGCCTGAGCGCAGCAGTTCTCAGACACTGGTATGCTGAACCTCAGTATTGGACCATCGACAGCTTTCCTGATCTTTAGCAGAACTATTGCTCTTCCTAGCACAATATGTGGTTAAAGACCATTTTAGGCTGCTGCCAGAACATAAACATGCTACAAGTCAGCTAGTTTCTATGGAAACCACACTCAGTAAGACAGACACAGCAGGTCACTGCTTCAACAAAAGATAAACAAACCGGGAATAGCTAATGTGTGAAACCTGAAATTATTTTCCCCTCTAAACAAGAGTGCTGTTTGCCCTCAGTGATAATTCTGGTTAAGAAGCAGCACATGCAGAAAGCACAGACTGAACACTCCAATAGTTTTTACTAATTTGGGAAGCACATTTTAGGCATTTTAAAAAGACAATTTGTAAGGTGGTGAGCCAATGCATGATGCTTTCAAAGGTCTCTTTTGATTCCATAAAACAGTGAGATATTCAAAATTATTATTAGTTATCTCTAAATCTGAAATCTTCATTTGAAGACTGTCCCTATTCATCCATCATAGTTTTATTCTCTATCCATTTTAATGCATCACAAGGAAGATTCTGTAAGATGACGATCAGTGGAGTCATAAAAAGAAAAGCTAGATTGTCAAAGAAACTTAGAAGAAACTTGGATGGCCAAATCTCATAAGAGCATGTGCACATTTCAGTCTTAAGTTTTTAAAAGAGTTAAAGTCCCCAAATGATTGCATTACTTTGTTTAGTCATAGCAATTAAAAAACCCAAGAAAATACCCCAAAACATTTCTACCTTCTGATCTCAAACAACTAGAAAATTAAATCCAAATTAAAATTGGTAACACCAGCAGTTTCTATGCTGTATATTCTCACCAGCAAATACTCTTAAGTATTTACCATGAATATTCATCCCAGTGAACGAGGAACAGCCCAAGATAAATGGAAACAGGCACAAAAGGGTTACAAAAGGCAATACCAGAGATTATTTTCACATTCAAATAGTCATGTTTTTCTACTATTCCTGAAGTTTTATAAATAACATAAGAGTTGGCTGGTATAGCAAGAGACCTAATTATAAACAAGTTATAATTAAGTACCATCTCTAAATTATATAACATAATATCAATATAAATGTATTCATTATGTAAATGGTTATTTTATTGCTCATTTAAAATACATAATGAAAATGCAGACAGTAGGTGGACAGCATGCTAAATAAGGACAAAAATGAAGGAAACACATCTTGGCAGAGACAGAAGATGTAGGTGTGAAAGAACAAGAGCAACGCTTAGTTGTCTCTTTGATAACAGACAAGTATCTATGCTCCTGAGCTGGCCTCATGCATCATATCCCAGTTAGAATGCCGCAGTCATCAGTGACGTGCACCATATTTGCTTTGAATTTCAGGGGCCTCTCTCCTTTCCCTCTCGAGAGGGCATAAGAAGAATGAGGAAGAGACAAACACATCCAAACTCCTGCTATTTTATCTACCAGAATCTCAGTCCAAAATAAATCAAAGAACTCTCCGTGTGTGTGAAGTTAACCAGCACTAAGGATTGAACAAGATACTTGAAGACCTTAGAAAAAAAATTTCAACTACTTGAGTTCCTAAGCAGGCAGGCAGGGACTAAAGAACCCACGCTTTCTGTGGGCCAGGCTAGGGGAATACTTACAGGATTGTGCTACCCAGGTAAAATTCTGAACTCTGTGAGATGAAATAATACTACATCATCCCAGACCAGAGCTGGGAATCAAAAATACTCCAGGTGAAGTATATTTGTAATTACTTCAACAACCCAGCATATGTCGTTTTAAACCATAGTGTCCGTATAACCACAGGTCCTAAGTGCAGAGCGCCGCTGGAGCAGCTAACAAACTCCATGTCAGTTCAATCTCCATGAAAAGCAACTACTCTACGTGGCACCTACTGAGTGCTCATACTCAGTTTTGACAAGAACTATATTTATTTTGCCAGAATTCGAAACAACATAATTTGGCATTTCCCAAAGAAGCCTTTCTTCCTCTCTATATTTAATTCCTCTCTATATTTAATGCCTCGATCATTTTAGAATCCCTGGTTCCAGTTACTGAAGTTGTCAGCTTGAAGGCAACTGAATGAATGACAACATTCAGCTCTTGAGATTTTACGTAAGAATAACAAAACATTGGTCAGTGCTTTTAAAAACAGTTCCTTCTTTTGAACATCTTTCTTGTGAATTTGAAAGTGTAAAAATTAGTGGTTCTCAGCATGCAAACCATATATTTAAATATCCTTTAAAAATAAATATTCTGCCTAATGCTTTCTCAAATCTACTCATTAGTCCTATAAAAAGCTTTAAACCAAATCCCAGCTCACTCAGCTTCTCTCCAAGATACCTTTTTTTCCCCAAGAGGTTCAGCATACTCTATGCTTCCTTTTACCTTAAACTCTACTGTTTAATGTCTTAATTATAAGAATGATACCGCTTATTTAGCAGGATTGGTAACTCCTAATTAATATCTTTGCACTGCTATCTTACCCACCTCATGATTTACAACTTGCTAGTTGTTCAACGTATTTGCTTCTGTGGTACAAGACAAATCCCCTTACTGTACCTTTCACTTTACCAAACTCCTACCTATTACCTCCAAACCTCCTACTAATACTAAGCAATTCTTTAACAGCAGACTCACCAGGGGAAGTTTGCAGATGCCAATCAGACTTGGCTGAAGCAACAGGCAGGGAATGTCCTTTCGTTAATTAGGCTGCCTTGGCTTATCATCCTATTATAATTACTAACACTTGGTTAAGCTAAAACCCCAGAAACTATACAGCTTCATTGGTGTTCACAGTAAAAACCTAACTGAAACACCAACACCCTCAAGGCACCCTTATCAACAACCAAAAAATCTTTTAGACTAAATTAGGTGCATTTCAGCATCTATTTTCAAAAAAATTAAAGGTAAAGTTCCAGGCCTACTTCTTTCAAGCTGTGATGGGAAATTCTAATATTTAAAGCTTTGGACAGATTTATTTACCTTATTACCATCTTTGGACTGAAAGTCCACTCAAATTCAGAAAAAATTCAATTTTGCTAGTGAATAATTTGTTTTAATAAATTAAAACTCTGTTAAGTTAGGGAGAGACAGATGCCTAGCTTGCAAGCATTTAAACATGCAGAGTTGTTCCCTCATTTATGGCCTGCTTTTGCAAACGCTTCACTATGTGCTTGAATATGCATTATGAGTAGTCCCATTACCTTAGATGGGATTGATTCCAGCATATTAAACCAGGCCAGAATGTAAGGCTGTGCTGCAGTTGGATATTAAGTAGTCTTATTTACTTTAATGAGTAAGATGTACATATCCCTTAAGGCTTTTTTGCTCTTTCTAGAGAGGAATGAGATTATTCTCTTCAGGCATCACATTCATAGACTAAAAACCTTCATCTTGCTTTCCAGGCAATTCTTCCTTCAGTAATTTTATCCTGAAGTACGTTCAGACTTTGAATTTTATAAAAAGCTGACTCAATTTTGTCATTTTGAGGTGTTAACTTGTTTGTGTTCAAATGACTGCCCCTTTCTGCTTCAAGTCAGGATGCGAGCAAATTAATAGTCCTCTTTTATCCTGTCACCTTCCTAACCCAGGATGAAGGAACTCCAATGATGCCTTCCTCAGGAATACCAGAATAAGCACTCCAACACTAGAGAGGCAGTGTAGAAAACACAGAAATATTATTTTCTGGAGCCTTTACTCTGAGTTTCACAAATGACTGCTCTAATAAATTCATCCAGGCTCCAGCCTCTTCAGTCACACAGCAGAGGAAAAGCCAGGATGTTATGTTTGTCTTTGCCCCAGCTAGTGGCCATATCAGCATAAGGTCACCCAGCTCTATTCCATACATGAACTCGGGGAACAGGACCAGCTGTGAGGAAGCCCAGCTCTGGAAATCTTATATGTGATGCATGACATCCATCAGATCTATGCCTGAATAAAGAAGGTAATTAATCTTTTGTTGAAAGCTATTTCATTTTTCTGTCTTGGAGCATACAAAATATGATACCTAATCAGAGAAATTTGAGCTATCTTTTCCAATGCAGAATCTGGAATCTATTGTTAAATGAATAAAATTACTCAGTGTCCTTTATAAGCGTGAGCTGCTGTTCGAGTGCTATGATTTACTCAAACAATAGTCAATAAATACTTAAGAATACGGCTTCTGGACTCTAATTAGCCATGCACAGCAGGCTGAATTTCTGAGACCACGTTTGTACAGTGTTCAAAATTCCATTATAACTGGCCTTTTATTTACATGGACGCAAACTGTGCTTTCATCAAGCCTTCCTAGAACTTCCATCACAAAATTTAAAAATAACCCACTCATTAGCAATTACTGAGTGTTGGTACACAGTCTTTTCATAGGTATTTGTGCTGCAGAAGTCTGGCCAAAAGGATTAGAGCTATTGACTAAAACGAGGGAAAAAACTGCAGCAACTTGCATCATGCATTATACATAGCATGAGAAATCCCAGTGGCACCCAGACATTGGAGGCAAAATTTCCTTCTCAGATCCTCATGGTAATAAATGAGTTGGGTATTCTGTGCACGCAGGGAGAGCAGATTCCCCCAAAGTCAGGCTGACATCAAGGTACAGTAACTGAATATCACCATTCAGTATAATCCCAGGAGAAGGAATTTGCACTGAATTTCTAACACTTTAATGCACATGTGTGAATTTAAAGGGAAGGTGATGGAAAAGCAAGAGTAATATGTCATTCTAGATATTTAAGGCTAGAAATAAACCTGTGTGCGAGGGTCTGGAGGTGACATTTCAGCCAAAGAAAGAAATTCAGCTCCCAGTTATTAAAGTGCCAGTTTCAAGTCAGGTCATTTTATACCTCAGCATAAAACTACTGTCATACAAGTAGAAGCAGCATTACGTCATCTTTAACCTCCACCCTCTAAAGTCATGCTAAAATCAACTAATCCACAAATTAGCATGCTAATGTCAACTACAAATAGTGAGGGAAAAAAAATTAATATATCACAGAATAAAAGTGGGATTGTGATCAGCAAATATAAAACCATCTCCACAATTGTAGTGTGTGGAAACATCGCTAACGACACTTGCAGTATCTAATTCTATTTTTACACCATTTGCCATACTGACTTTATGAAGAGTGATTTGGGAAATCCTCCCCACTCATGCAGGAGGACATTTCCTGGTTACTGGGTGAATTTTAAACTGATGATGTTTCAGAAAAGCAGGAATCATCCAAAATTTCAACAGCTCACAGAGCAAACAGACAAAATATTCACCTCATTATAGTTGCTTTGAGCTTAAAGTGATTACTTGAAGTAATATGATCTAAGGTTCGGTCATATATATTTATCCAAAAGGTTCAGGTTTATTTTCCTTTCTGTTTGCCTAGGAAAAGTCTGGCAGAATCAGTCTTGTAACATTTTCTTTCTTGTTGCAGTTGTTGCTCAAGGTGCAATATAATTATTTGTTTCATATTTATTTGAGAAGCAAACTCTAGAGCCTAAATCATGGTGATAAGTTATCTACTAAAATATAGCCAGTTTCTATTTTTCTATTATTTTCCCTTTTTTTTATTTCATTACTTTTCACTCAAGATTCTCTTCTCTCAGCATTTCACACCAGGGATTTTGGTGTGACTATCAGCTAGAAAATTATCAATTAACTAAGAGAACTCTTCCCTTCCCTACAACTCTTCTCATTAGTGAGAAGAAAAAGGGGAAAACAAAGAAACCTTAACCGATTTATCTGGGCATTTCTCCATACACTCAAGATTCAGTCATAAGAAAATGCAGGTAGAATCAGTCATGTCATGCACTCCTCAGTAAAGAGATGCTATTTACAGAGCTTGTAAAAGGACTCCACTGCTCCTAATCTTAAATGAGGTTGCACAGTTATTAAACACAGTGATCTAAGTGGTTAAAATTGGTCCTTGCCAGGCAGAGTCCACTCCTATCCCTCTCTGTCAACACCTCCCCACTGGACAAGCAGGGATGCTGGCGCTGACAATACTTTTCCCCAGGAGCTGCCGAGGGCATTTGCTGAGGAATCATTTTGTCCCCAGGCATTCAGATCTGCTTTTCTATAGGACTGGTAAAGAAAGGATGGAAAGGAGAAGGTTTTTCCCCAGGGACTGTTTCAGCTTCTGGAATTATAAATTCTTCCTTTTACTTTTAGCCCTGAAGGTCTACCTATGACTGCGTAAGGAGACCTACAGGGAGGGCAGCTCAGAAAAAACAAGGAAAAGCAGGCTGACTTATAACCCTTATTAAAATGAGGATGCTTTTTAAAGAGGAAGGACAGAGGGAAGAGGGAATTTCAGTGAAGGACAGAATGGGGGAGGTAAGGAACTCCACATCATGCCGGGAGAAGAAGAAGGGCACACTCTAGACTGAGAATTTCATGAAAATTACAGGGATCCAAGCCTCACATGCAAACACAGGCTGTTTGCAACAATGCTGGGATTTTACATAAGGTATAGGTGTCTCAGAGGAGAAACTGGACCCTAAGTTAATAATACTCCAAAACAACATAGGAACAAAAATATCTGAATAAGGCTAACTTTCATATATCCACAAATATACTCAGGTAAAAAGCTGGGGATCCACACTGGGGATAAGGGATTCTGTGAATCCTTGGACATACTCAAGCCTTCACATTCTCAAAACTTTTAAAAAGTCCCTTCATTCCCCTTTAAGTGGCTGTATATCCTACTCTCAACAGTTATGAGTAAGGTTCTAAAAATGTTCACCTCTTGAGGCTAAGTATGTAAAACACTGCAGGTGTTCTTCAATAATTCATTCAATTTAATCAGTTTACTACCACCATAATTAGCAAGGTAATATTTGCATAAACAAAAAGGTAATAAACAAATATTTAGAAAAAATATTAAGACAAATACCAATAGGTGTATTTTTTTATTCAGATAATACTGCAGGTAGTAGTTGGAAAAGAAATGCAGGCACACAAAAATATGAATGTGTATTTCTATAGATATCTTTAGGCCCATAGAGGTCTTTAGGATATAGGTAACCAAAGCCATGCCATCATAATAAGTAACAGGGAAATATGACCTTCAGTTTACCATTTACCTACTGCTCATAGAAAACTCATGAGCTTAATACTTGCCAGAATGTTAACAAATGCAGTGTATCATGGGATGAGATGGGGAAAAGAACTGCCTTATTAACAGCTAGTGAATCTTTGGTGTTTGGACATGAACTGTGGTAGCGTAGCTTTGTTGTAAACCCAGAATACTAATCCCAGCTCCAACTCTGATTTAGCACATGTTTTAAGACATTTTATTCTCTACCCTTTCTATTTGTAGGATTCTGTCACTCACCCTTGGTCAGTCCTTCTTTGCTTCCTGCTGTATACCATCCTTCCTGTTTTCACCTTCTCCCTGAAAGAAGTATAATGAATTGTATTTCTGTCTGAAAGAAACATCTTTCCATGTATTTGTCAGCCACTTTTTTTTTAAAGCTGATATAATCTTTATTTTTCTCTACTCTTTATCTCATCTCCACTACAACAAAATGTCAGTTAATCAGGATGACTTTTGTTTGAATTTAGCAATTCCCTAAATGGGGTACAGTTATTAGCTGAGATTAGATCTACACAAATACCAAGGTATTTGAACTGTTCTGTCATTTACAACTTCAGTCCCTGGTGTCTTGCTAGGATATTCCAATACTGGTTTGAAAGTACAAGCCATACTAAATCATACTCCTACAATTTAGACATACATCCTCCCAATCTCACAAAGTACACTATTATTTTAGGTTTTAATTTCTTAGTATTAATCCATCAATCTGCTAATTTATCACTAAGAAATTCATATTATTGTTTCCTTTGTTCACTTACTATTTTCTTTGTATTTATTTTTTCATTGTTCCATTGTTATTTTCATATATTACCTACCACCTTTATAGCCTTTATTGCATCACCAATTACACCCATATGCTAACATCTACTTCTCTTTGAAAGATTTTCAAATGTAGTCTTTATTTTTTCAATTCCCTCTCCTCTAACAGAGATCTCTATTCTGACCCTACTGCAAAACATGATGGTTTCTGGCCTTTGATAAGGCCAAAATAAAGTGTTGCAGGATCAAATCCCCAGTGGAGCTACTGACTTTCTGGTTGCTGAATTACTCTTGGATGGAGCCTCATCAGCAGATCAGGTCAGAGTGACATCTGAAGTGATGCTGTGGTTTCCCACTCATTTAGACATCACCTAGTCCTCCAAGATGTATGATTTCTGTTTAGCCCAGAGACAATCTGGGTGTAGCGCCTGTACATCAGGCCACCCTGATGTACAAGGATTGTGATGATTACTGGCATTTTTTTACCTGTAACTCAGAGATCATGGTTCTGCTTCTAGCCTAATTACATTCATATAAACTACAATTAGTTTTTCCTGTTTACCAATTAACCTGGAGGATTTGCTGAATACATTTTGATGCTCAGCCACCAGGTACTTGCAGAAAATGCAAATTATGAATTCATTTGTAACACAGTGGAATCTAAATAAAGAATGAGTACTTAGCCGTTTATTCATGTGATAACGACAAAGTAATTCTTGTAAAAATCAATAAGGTCTTATTTCTTGGCAGTGACTTGTGGATAAAAAAAATCACCAACCCAAACATAGGGAGTACATTTATAAATAATGTAACTCATACTTTCTCTTTTACATTCAGAAAACTCATATTATCTTGTGCACATTGTTCTGTCTAATATTTCTTGTTCCAAATTTTAGCAGTGTTATAAATGGTTACTGTAGTATTTTTTCCAACAGGTTACCTTGTTTATTATCTATATGTAAAGAACATGAGTATAATGAAAAAAAACCCCTACCTATAAGCTCCCTGAGGCACTGAGGTTCCAGGAGCAGTAGGAAAGTCTTTCAAATCAAGTAAAAGTTTTGGAGCTTTGACTAAAGATAACTCGAAGACCAAAATAACTACTGATGTACAATATGTGCAGTTAAAGTTCCTCAATATCTTCCTGTTAAAAAATAAGTTTCTAATAGTTTTCTCTTTATAGGATAATGTTCCTTCTAATAAACAGTTTTCTTTCTTTAGATTGCAGGAAAATGTTGCTTCTAATAAATATTTTTACCTTATCACACAAGAGCTTGAATATCTTTTCCAATGCTGTTTCAGTGTCTAGTTTATCCAACAAACCATAAAAGGATTCTCAAATGATCAAAAAGAAACAACCTTCTTCTTAAGTAAGTGCAAAAATTCCTGAAGGACAGTGCTTTTTTTTCACTTCCAAGTTACAGAAGTCCCCAAAAGGTGTCTAAAAAGAAACATGTGCTTTCCATCCAGCTCCATTTCCCTTAGAGACGTTTAGGCTGTGAGTGGTTTGATGCCAGCGTGCATCTGTCCTAAGCTCACTGTCTAGGCTGTCTTTAACAGTGTTGACCAGCTCAGATGGCTCAACAGAAATATAAAGAGAGGACCATGCCTAAACTAGGAATGTATTTAGTCCCATAGACTTTATTTGGACAATCTTAACAGTTCATTGATATACAAATGTCAAGTGGGCTTGTTTTACCAATGAAAAGATGGAAAGTTTTGCTACGGCTTCAGCAGTTTAACAGAATCTCAAAGTATTTAGTGTGGAAAACAACCACGGTGTTTACACTGTTCAATTCCCCATTTTTCCTCTGTTCCATAGGCAGTGTTTTTTCAAACTGTCCCTTGTCAAACTACTAATTTTTCTAGACTTACTATGGCCGTAATTCCACTTTCAGAAGCTAGTTCAAATAACATGAAAGTTGGCTTCCTAGTATACCCCAAGTCAATCAATAAGCTCCAATGGCTGGCTTATTCCATTAATTTTTTCCTGAGAGTTTTACAGGAAAAAAAAACCAACCAAAAATCTTGAAAAAAAATACTTGGTAAACATGAAACCTTTAGTGGGTTTAAATCTAGGACATCTTTGATTTTAACTGGTAGAGACAGGACAATAATTCTCTCTCACATAAATGTGAGAAAAAGGGAAAAAAAGTATGTAGTGCTACTTCTTAAAATTACAGCACAAAATTATCACGTGCCATCAACATTGCCCCTCCATAGTTAAAAGGAAATATGATATCAGGATATATGCTACTGTACCCTATTTATGAATGATATCATTTATTGCATCACATTTAAGGAATAATCTCATAATTGTGCAGTATACAGCAATTGACAGCTGGTGGGTTTGATTAAATATTGAAACGGAGTCATTTAATCAATCCTGATAGCCATTTATGGGAAGCACATTGAAGCTGGGGCATTTAATCAATCCTGATAGCCATTTATGGCAAGTTCTATACACCACAAAGCAATAAAGATTATGGTTATTATACAAAAACTATACCACAAAAAAGAGAAAAGGAAAAAATAGCTCCCACTGCCTCAGAAGATGGCCCTATTATTATACTTTGGATTCTCCAAAGAGATGATCTGTATAGATAGCACTTCACTGAGAATGAAAGTCTGTCCTTGACATCAATGCACTTTGGATGTAGATCATGTGATGATAGAAATAATATCCACAACACCCAATTTAGCTATTTTGGAAGTAAAACACTATAGAGAGATCAGAACTACCAGTGGAGAGCAGTGAGAAGATGGAATGTTATCTCCTTCCAAAGAACTAACAAGATCCTTAGAGACCCTGTGGCCGGCAGAACCATCCTTTCAGGTATTCCTGCTTCGCCGTCTGACCACTCAGTCAGGAACCGCATTCCCAAGGGGCCTGACTCTTCACTGCCTTCCAGCCTGGCAGAGATTTCCGTCTGACAGTATGTGACTGGAAAGATTAAACTTCTCTGTGTTTGCTGCCTAGATTTTTTACACCTCCTTCACCCTTCATGACCCCCCACTTTTCCTCTATCCCCACTCCCACCCAAAAAAAAAAAACAAACCCCACAGACAAAATTATTCCTCTTCTATGCCAAAAATCACTCCTTGAGAACAGTAATATTCACTACATTTTGTAATTTTAATCCTACTGAGAGTATATATGAGTTTTTATCAAATGTTTCATTATAAGCTTTCCAGCTGCTTCCGCAGAGCAAAATACGCAGCCAGTATGTTTTACAAAATGTTTGGTGCACAAAGCAAAACCAAAAAGCCATTCAAATTAAATAAACCTATGATCAAATCTCAATATTGTGGGCATCTCTGACTTCCAAAATATTGAACCTCTTTATATTTTATAGCCTGCAGTTTGAAAGATAATCTCCATTTCATGAAGACATCATTGATACTTATGCATATCTTTCCATAACATTTTGGTCAAGAATGGACAGATCTTCAGTGGCAGAATTATTAGTGGGAAACCACTAAGAATGCCAGTTGTATACCTTTGGGCACATAGTCCAGTGTAGGAAGCAGATAGCCAAATGTTTTCTCGAAACAGGCCAGGTCATATCCTAGTTAAATCAGGTTTAAGAGGTTGTCCTTGGTGAATTCATTGCAAGGATTCCTATTCCTGCCCTTGCTAAAGGATTAGTCCTGCTCATTGTTAAATGAACTGTTTTCCTGCCTTGCTTGTTAAATCTGTAGCCTGAGAATGTGTCATGCCTCCATGTAAGTGTACTTGCATTAATTAATACAAAATGCATCTAATCAATGCCTAGTACATGCCTTCCCCTGCCCCTAGCATCCTCTCCCAGATAACCTCGCTGCTGATGGCCCAAAAGCGTTCTAACGAAACGCTAAGCAGTGGTAGTAACTGATTCACAGCTTTCTAACTCCACAATTATCACAACTACACAGTTTAACCACTATTACCTTACCTCTTAAACACACACAACAATTCATTTTTCCACTGTGAATGTTCTTTACATGTGTAATTTCAGCACTCTATGTGCTACAGAAATGCAAGAAAATTAAATCACGTATGAGTGAGTTTTACAAGGTGCGGTTCCAAAAGCTGTTAATTTAGAGCCATTCACAGTAGATTTAAATTTTACAGACAGTGTTATCAACAGTATCGCTGTAACACATCTATATTGCTTTTGAATTTTGGATTCTCTTACACAAGGCAGGGGGGACTCCATTAATGTACTAGAAGACACAGTTGTTGGGTTTGTGTTTGGGTTTTTGGGGGTTTGGTT
>NW_010262219.1:69023-143320 GCF_000690775.1 Eurypyga helias | reverse complement strand
GAGGGGAAAGCGTGGGTGGGGGTCAGGGTTTGCTCGGCCCGCGGGAGTTTGTTACTCTAATTCGTAATTGCCCCTCATAGAAAACGCCGGTGCTCATAGAAAAGCAGTTTGCAAGCGTGAATTCTTCGGGGGCTCTTTTGGCAGTTAGGCCTGCTCGGTTTTCTTACGCTTATTTGAAAAAAGTGGGTTTTCTTGATTGTGAACGGGGACCTCGTTTGTGGTACTTGAGGGCAATATTGTTTTCTCACTTGTTAAAGCTGTCAGCGTTTGATATTCCCTGTGGCTGGGAGCTGTGCTGGACATGCTCATGCTGTACTCCCTTGGAAAGACTGGGAAGTTCTAAGGTGATAACCTTGCGTTTAGAAATAATGTTGTGGGTTTTAGTAATTTTTCATGTTAGACTCTGTAGATGATACTGGAAGGTTAATTTGGTTTGCATTAGAGCTCATTTTTAATTAGTTCACCTTGTTCACCTCTTCCATCTTTTGGCAAAAGATGTGCTTGACTAAGGATATAATGGGTTTGCAGCCCCAGGCTGTTTGCAGTAGTCACAAGTTGATAAACTGCAACTGCAGGGACCTCTGGAAATTCTGTTCCTGTGAATCTTCCCTGCTAATGTCTCTTTGGTGTCAGTTAGGTAGTAGTTTTGTAGTGCAGTATGTTAGACTGGGATTCAGACCAAGTTGCTTTTTGTGATGTATGAATTACCCCTTGTGAATTGCTGTGTTGCTTGTAAATGGCGTTAGTAGTAACTGCATTGCATTCTTTGTATGTCTTTTGGATAGCATAATAAACACTTGCTCATTTTTCCATTTCACCAGCAGTAAAGTGCTCGGTACCATTAATGGGTGCTCTCCAGCAAGGGAGGAGTGGCTGTGTGCTGAATTCCGGACACCTGTGGTCTTCTAGTCTTCTGTTGTACTTCACGGTTAGCTGTCATTCTTAAGTAAGCTTAAGCACCTGATTATCTCCTAAAGACCAAAGTTTACTTTGGCAAAGATGTGCTGAAGAGTGACTTGCAGTTAGACATTCTGTTCTGCCAGAAACCACTAATCTGAGTGGGGTAAACTACCTCATGAAGGGGATATGGAAAAACTTGGAAAAACAGCTTTTGTTATCAAACACTTACCTGGGGTGGTTGTTTAATACCCAGACTTCGTGTTGCTTCCCGTCACTTTTATGAAGGCCTTCCAAGCGTTCAGTCACAGCTGTCCACAATAGTCGAATGAGTTGTTTGGTTTTCCTTATTGATAGGCTATACTGGTGGAAGAAAAGGTGTGGGGGGTGGACTAGGCTAGATGGCATGCTAGAGTCTTCTTCCCAGCAAAAATGGTTCTTTAGAGGTAGCAATTCAGACACATAAGCATGTCAAACTCTCTTAGTTCCAGTTATACCAGATTATGTATTTTAGTGAAAACATTTGATTAGCATGACTTACTGCAATTCTGTGTATTGAGAAGGAGTTGTAGAGATAATGCAGTGTTGTGTTAATACTTAGTTTGAAGAGTTAGAAATTGGAGTTTTACACTTGATAGCGTACATGTGTCTTGATAGTGGATGCTCTTTTGTTTTTACTACCAGGTGTGAAAGGTGAACCTTGATAAAACCTGAGCCGTGCCTGTGGGACTGTTCAGGTGCTTACAGTTTTAACGTGGTTTATTGAAACTCAAACTGCAACATTGCATATCTTGTGTAACAGGATACATCCTTCAGTGTTTAGGTGTCGGTATTTCAATATTGCCAGCTCTTTAGAAATGGAATGCCAGGCATCCCAGGTAATGATACTTGAAAAATTTAGATTGTTTTCATTTGTTTCTTAATCATGGGTGTTCAGTGTTCACCATTCCAAGCATTTTCTTTGCAACCAGGAATGCTACTACTTTTCTCTTTTTTGATGGAATACGATTTCCCTGTTACTGCAGATTCTCCATATGTAAGGTTTTGAAATAAAAATTAAGTGCAGAGTAATTAATCTTCCTGTGTTTATTCTGCACCTCAGATTGTTCGCACCTCCTTAAAATACTACTCTTCTGAAATTAAGTCCTCTTGTGTATGTGCGTTAACCTACAGAAATGCTACAGACTCTGGGAAGGGGATCTGGAATGTGAGGCATCAGAGGACTCTGAAGCAGCCTTCTCATCTGTGTTACACTCATGCAGCCGTTGTGGTAGAAGCTATAGATGTTGAAATGTGTTACTGCGTGATCTTATTGTTTGAAGCTCTCCCTTCTTTTCACTGAAGGTGGTGTGAACTAGTTGGGTACCCCTGAAGTGACCCCATCTTATGGAAATGCTGTCTGCTGTGGCTGGGGAGCACCAGCTTTATTCAGTTTGTCAGGCCTCCCATGAGGTGACTAGCTCAAGGGTTTCCTTTGCTGTACGAGGCTGATAAATACTGTTACGGATTCTTGAACATATTTCTGTATCTAGCTATTCTTGAAGTGGATTTTTTTCATGGCTGAATCAGTATTACATTTTTGTCATGCTATGCCAGATAGCGCTTGACCTTGCCAGTACTTCAGTCACAAGACACTCATTTATGATGAGACCTTAGGATTTAATGAATGCAGAATATTTGAGCAGTAACCAGATGGAATGGGAAATGGAAGTCATATTTCATTCTGTGTGGCTACATTTTTCTTGCAAAGTTTGTCCTTGAAAACAAAACATATCAAATGTTAAATCAAAAGATTTTTTTTTTTTTACCTGCATGCTGGGAATTGGGAATGTTGTAGACAGTTCCACCCAAGATGCTGTCTTAAAGCTTTAGCTGGAAGGTGATAGTCAAGGTTGGAATGGAATAAATGACAGGCACTTGACTTGGCACGTCGTGGCTTTCACCTGTGTTTAAACTGCACTGGTTTATTCTTCAGCAGCGGACTCCTGTGTCTGATGTGGCAGGAAGGTATTAAATTATGGATAGTTGTGTGGCTTGGACTGTGGCTTGTTTCTTTTTGTTTTCTTCTGAGTGGCAAGGGCAGAACTCCTTTTTATTTTACAATAATCTCAAGCCTTTTCCTCTGCTCTAGCAGGAGCCTGTCTATCACGTATCGGGCAACGCAAGGAGTACTGTATTTATAGCTGTTGGTAATTGATTACTAAACAGAGGAAACAAACCTGAATAGCCAACTTCTAAGGGTCAGTTCTTCAGCTTGTCACAAGCAGTGAGAAGCACCCACATCAGACCTGTGCTTGCTTTCTGCTCTGAAGGAATGACTGCAAAATGTAATGCTGCTATTTTCAGGATTACTGCTTTCTTCTATCGCTGCAGAGATTGAGAGTGGTATTTTGTTAAAATTTCACTCCGAGATAGGGTAGTTTCTGTCAGAGTCCTGTGACGGTTTTTTAAGATTATTCTTTTGTTAAATTTCATCTTTCCAGTATTCCACAAACCTGATCTTACTGTGCAATAAGAGTTGCCTTGACGTTTGGCGCAGACCTGTGCACCCAGTAGGGTCTGCGGTGGTTTCTCATGTGAGTTGGGCAGTAAGGGATGCCTGCAGTGAGGTTATATGAGTTAATCTTCCAGAAGAAATTCAATCCCTGTATTTCATTTTAAGACCAGTTTGCGTAGCGAGGTAGTTTAACCAGGAGCAGATTTTTGACTTGCTGATGGTTAATTTCATGCCCTACGCAGGGTCAGCACACTAATGCAGAAGAACATGGTTACCTCACCCCAGCCTCCCCCCGCACACGCAGTGAGGGCGTACCGCTGTGTTTGTTTTAGGTGGGCTGTTGTCAGATGCCCTTCATCTGTTCGGTTTTGAGAGGGGTCCTCAAAAGAACTTCTAAAAAAGAAAGCTGTCTCTTTTCTCCTTATGAAGTTCAAAGGACAGTAGCCTTATAGGGTTTTAATTGGAAAGCTACTGCTTGACCCTGGTTGTCTAAACCTGGGGGGGGGGAATTCTGACAAACTTGTAGTTTTATAATCCTTATGCCTGTCTGAACCTTTGACCTTTTTACTTTATAACTAGAGCTTCATTGTCACCATTTGTCCTGCAGTTCCTTTCAAAGAAAACTGCCTCCCAAGTGTCTGTTTCCACTTTGCTGCTGTGTTCTGTTAAGGAAGGGTATTAATTCATACCTGATACATTGGAGGGGCCAAGACTTTTGAACTTGCACAAGAGCTTGGGGAGGGGGAAATGAGCGTAGCGAAAGCATGTCTTGCTGATGCAAATGAGTACAATGAAAACAGTCTTGGGAGATCAAGGGAAACTTGGTCTTGCTACCAGCATTCAAATTCAGTCAGATGCAGATTATTTGCAAGATTAACATAGCACAAAAAAAAAAGTACACAGGTTAGATGTTTTGCTGAGTTTGTTGTAAGCTTTTAAGAGGATTTGTAAACTCAAGGTTCCTTTTGCATTATTCTCATGAAAATATACTTCTGTTGGTGTGAACTTTTGTTGACACCTTTGAAAATATGGTTCTTCCCCCCACCCCATTCCAGGTGAGTGAACAAGTTTTATAGTTGTAGAGTGCATATATGGATGACTTAAATTTATATGGAGGCCTCTTGCTGTTGAGTGCACATGTTGAAGGGAAACCTGGTCTCTGGAGGGAAGAGTGCTGTTCAGTGCGCTGTTCAGTGGGTACCATTCTGGCCAGAGAGAAGTCTCTGGAGAGTCTTGAGGACTTTGGCTGCCAGCTTGAAGTGAGAATAACAGGATAATGAACCTTTTTCCGGTGAAAAACTATTAAAATACGACTCATGTAATGTAATACATATTCATGAACCTTGATGCTGTGGTTGATGTTATGGAAGTAAGTACTTGTGGGCCAAGAGTTCAGCTAGCACTAATGTGAATGTTTTTTAAACCCTATTAAACTTGTTGGGTTCATGGTGCTTGTAAATTGCTGATGTTGGTTTGTATTGAAAATGTAAACAAATAAACTTCTGTAAATGAAACCACTTTTCTCTTGAAACAGTGTCTTTTAATTCACTTTAATTTCCTTGATGCCTGATAATTGTCTGACAAATTCAAGGGGTATTTTCATGACATTTTAAAATGAAAGTCCTTTTTTTAATTTAAGGAGCTATGCATAAGGAAAAGGCAACTGGTATAAAAATGTTGCTGCTCTAAAATTCCACCCCCAGCACAACTTTGCTGGCTGTTGCAGTGCACAAGAGGGCACTATTTGCCTACGATGTAGGATCTAACGAGCGAAGTACATGGGGTAACAGGTCAGGGTGGATGGATGGGAGTGACCTTATTTTGAATCAAAACAGAATTCAGTAGATTTGGAACACAACTGTAGCTCAATTTTTCCCATTCCTAAAGAAAATGTCCTCTGTGTTTTAAGGAACCTTAGTCTTACTTCATCTACAGTTTGAATAGTGCTTCTTACACTTTAAGCAATAAAAATGTGTGGGGTGTTTACGTATTCTGTGAGATGCAAGTAACACAGGTGAGAGGAGATGACTGGTTTTCACAGAATTTGCATGTGAGGGGTATGACTCTTCACATAAAGGGCTTTTTTAATTTTACATTTATGGAAAGATTATCTAGTTTAACCTGTAAAACAATTGGACATGTGGGAAGCACAGAATGTAGTGTACACAGTTTTTTTTTTTCCCATGTCACTTAATAACTGAGCAAAAGCAAAGGTAGTTGTACTAGATTTGTTTTGCACTGCTTCTGTGGTATATAGAGCTTGTTGTACGAGATTAAGACTAGAATGAAACTTGTTTTTGTGTGCATGTACCAGGGCAGTTTAAAAGCAGTCTTCATGTGGAATTTTTATCTCTGTATCATTACTTTAAGGTTTCTGACTATTCACTTGCTACGCTTTGCTTCTCATTTCTCTGTGAATTAATGGGGAGTTTGAGTGATGTAACAGCAAGACTAGTCTACTTGACTGCTAAGATTTGTTTTACGCCCTTTCGAAGTTACACAGGTTCAACAGGCTGCTAAACTGTCCAACTCTTGAGTAATACTAGAGAGCAATGCAGGAAGAGTCTTCCTTTCCTTTTATGGGTTGAAAAGTTTAAAAGGAACAAGAGACCCAGCATCTTCTGATCTCAAAAGTTATAATGAATAATCGCTTTCTCTTCCAGTACTTGTTAGAATCCTGTCACAAATGTATGGTTTCCTGTGTTCGGTTTAAAACAAATTAATTGTGTGTATCTTGTCCTGACAGTGTGATTCATAATTGAATTCTCAATCTTAAATGTAGATTGTAAACAGGAGTGGCTTTATTCAACCCTGTTTGAATGTTAAATTGTCTCTTGCTAATACAAGACAATCCTACAAAGCTTTTGAGTGGTTGTGTGCATGCTTCCCTGTATACAACAGAATTGTGCTAATTCACGCTCATTGTTTGACACAAACTTGACAGCTTCCCAGGAAAACATAATAACCAAGTGCTGCGATGGTGCTGACTGAGTCTGTTTGATCATTCTTCCTATTGATTTAAAAACAGAATTTCTTTGTTCCATCATACTGTGTGCAAGCATTCACCAAATAACCACATGCCCTTTCATTTCACTTTTGCTTCATGTTTCTCCTTGCTTGAAACTTTGTAAGACGTTTGGGAGACCACTCAAGCTTTATTGATCCATTTCTAGATGCTTTTAAATATCAACTGATGTAGCAATCTTATAAATATCTGTATAAAATCTAGAACAACTTACTATAAAATATGAAGCATGTTTATAGTTAAAACTACCCTTGTCAAAATAAATTTAAAGCACATTTTTCTAAGTGGTATTTTTACTGATGATGGATATGTTTGCTTGCTAAATAGCCCCATTTAGCAATTGGGCGGTCTACTAATCAACAAACAGTAGAACCTTATTAAGCCAGTATATGTTCTACAGCTTGATTCAGAATTTATCTTCACTTAGTAAATACTAGATGCAAGTTGAACGATACGTTGCTTTTATATAGAACCCACTTTTAACAGCAGGTTTAGCTTCATGGATCCATGAACTTGGCTTCCTTACTATGTTTCTCTGGGGTTTTTTTTTTGTTTGTATTAGAAGTAATCACGTATGGTCTTGCATGACTGTTACAAAGTACTATTTATCAAAACCACTAGAAAACCAAAATGCAGATGGAAAAATCTAGGTTATAATTGTAAAGCAGACATGCAACAGACCCTCCAGCCAAGAGAGCAAACCAAACCCCCACGTTGTCATTGTTCAAGTCTGTTAAATGGAATAAGAAGTTGTTTCTCTGTGTGACAGCTAGTTGTTTTTTGTCTGGGAACCCTAAGGTTGGCCTGGCATGCTGAAGAACAAGGGCAGATGTTCTGTGGTGGTGATTTCCATCTGGATTCTTGAATGCATTGTGTTCTGTGGGTCACAGCTCATAACAGAGCAAAATTGAGTGAGAGCTCCAGCAAAGAAAAACTTGAACAGCTCGTACGATAGCTATGATTGCAGAGATACCGTGCATTCTGTGAGAAAATATTCTCTGTGCTATCTGTAAAATTCAGATTAAATAGCCATTCTGAAGTGCTTCCTTTAAACTGTTTGCTTCCAAAAAGCATTGCAGGCTAAGTAAATACCAATAACTCTTATTTCCCATCTCCTTATCAGTTATTCTACCAAAATGTTCTTGCACAGCCTATCTAATCTCTCCAAGTGAACATGAAATGGTTAGTGTTGGCATCCAATTTGAATTACGATCTGTTTCAAACTTAAGCTGATTAATTTTACATTAGATTGTAATTACCAGCATTACCAGCACTAGGGGTGGTTGCAGTCAGACAAACAAATATATATAATGTTGAATGCAACAGCAGAATGAGTTGGTAACTAGCGGAAGAAAAGTAAATGGAACAGAGAGGATAGTTTAAACAAAAATGAATAAATTATGTTCAGGAACATTGTGGGAGTAAAGGATGATAAGGGAGAGTAAAAATCCAAGTTTGAATTTGGAGATTTATAGGAAAAGTTCACCTGGTCAAGAATCCAGGCACCTCACCCCAGGTTCCAGAGAGGAGATGATTCATTTGGGCTTATGGTGCTGTTTTAAAATTTAGGATTTTATTTTACTTTGTGCCATAGAAGTATCATGGAGGGTTTTTCTTTTTGTCCGCTGTAGGTCTGCTTTTTCTGCAGTGCCCGAAAAGTGAATTTAATCCAATCCCCTGTAGCACTTTGTCTTCTCTGCCAAAGTTTTCCTTTGTGTCTTATTTGGGATGCAACAGGTGGCTGGCATATAAGATTGACTGGTACTCTCAGATCTTGGCCACTCTCTTAATTGTGGAACTTTGCCTTGATTTGTTTGGCAAAGTTTCACCTGTCTTTTATTTCTATTAAATGTGTTGTAGAGCAGGTAGGCATATTTTAGAGACTAATCCTGTATATGTAAAATTTGAAATGGTCTTTGAGAACCTTTTGGGTAAGGAAAAACTATAGAGGTGTTTGAGAATTGTTGATAGAACTATCCAGTTATGTTAACCAGAGAAGGCAAGGGGAAATGTCTTTTGTCATAGATGTTTATTCATGCTTAAATCTCTCCTTGTATTGAAGACTTCCCTTCCAGCAGTATTGCTTTGGTGAAGAAAGTTTCCAAAGTATGCAAAAGCTGCATTTCAGAGAAAGAAACAAAATTACTGTATTTTGCTTTTTTAGGATCAAGAAGAGGGGGAGGGAAAATGGTTTCCTTGTATTTGTGCTGTTGGATGGAAGACAAAGCTCAGTCTCTCTTGCTGACTAATGTCATCATCGAGGCATTTTTTTCTCCCACAGAGCAATTTTGTCTCCATTGAGACCCCCACAGCCATTGGCAAGACCATGGCCTGAGATTAAATCTCATGCTTGGGTGAAATTCTAATGACTGTAATTGTTTCCTCTTTTTAAGTCCGTGGTCCCTTCATCAAAGAGTGGTGCGGAAATTATGCATTTATGTTGGAAAAAGGGAGGTCATGATTACCTGAACCTGTGGTTGACTTTGGGGGATTTCGTGTCGTGTTCTGGCAATGGTTATCCATGCTGACATTCTAGTGTGTGCAGTGATTTAAAGTGTGGCTCAGAGTCTATATGTGAAGCAGTAGTGGCATGCCTCAGCCCCGTCTGGGCTTTGCGGTGCTCTCCTCCGGCCGTCACCCGCTGTGGGATGACTGCTACCGCTCTGTCAGGGGAGTGGCGGCAGCTCCTGGGCTTTGGTCATCTGGAGAGAAGGAAAAGTAGTAAACATGGGTTGAGGTAGGTTTCTGTGAATGATCTGTAACATAGTGCAGCCAGGGAGTAGTGCTGGTCTTGTTTCCCCACGTTGTAAAGGGCTCTGGACCGATCGACAGGCATTATTGTTAACCCTCACGCTTGAGTGTTTATTGACGGCATTCAGCATCTTGAAGGATGGCACCTGTATGGTAGTGCTGGTTGTGGAGGAACTGATGTGGGTATGAAAAAAATGACGTGCAGTTCCATAGAGGTAGCATGCCTGATCCTGCAAAATTGGAACATACATGTAGCATCAGTGTGGCTGTGTGGTGGAAAAATTCAGCTAAGAGCCAGGGAGTAGTGCTGGACTTGTTTCCCCACGTTGTAAAGGGCTCTGGACCGATCGACAGGCATTATTGTTAACCCTCATGCTTGAGTGTTTATTGACGGCATTCAGCATCTTGAAGGATGGCACCTGTATGGTAGTGCTGGTTGTGGAGGAACTGATGTGGGTATGAAAAAAATGACGTGCAGTTCTATAGAGGTAGCATGCCTGATCCTGCAAAATTGGAACATACATGTAGCATCAGTGTGGCTGTGTGGTGGAAAAATTCAGCTGTTTTGTGGTATTTGACTTCATTGTGCGGTTCTGTATGTACGTGACTTTGGAACCACACTCTCCCGCAACTTCTTTGAAGAATTATCGAAAAACCATGTTACTGTTAAGCATAAAATGTTTGGAGTTTGTACTCCATGAAGTATCCTGTAAGACATCAGAGGAACTGAACGAAAGGTGTTTGTCAGAGAAGAAGGAAAATGGTTCAGATTGTACTGACAACTAAGAGTCTAGGCTGCATTTAGAGACTAAAGAAACCCCAAAACTTACTCATTCTTAAAATCACTGTGTGTCAGGCTCTTTCACTTATCTCAGTGAGATGATGAGTATTCAGTCTAGCGTGTTGTGAAGCACGACATAAAAAAAAAAAATCCAAGTGTCGGCAGTGCCCTTCACCTAAGGGGTCAGCTTTGGGTATGTTACAGAAACTTTGGCCTCTGGCAGGCAGTATTATAGCTTCAAATAGTACAACATGCTTCATTCTAAAAATTCCTTAAAGCCTGAAAAGCAAGTTTTTACACCAAAACTATATACACATGTTGATCTATCTATAAATAAAATATCTCAAAATAATTGTTGATAATATTTATCCTTGTGTATGGTATAACAACAGTGTTGCTGAACACTGAAAAGTCACGAGGCAGGCATCCCTAAGGAAGTTATTTAAGGGAATAGTTTTGTCCTTTTGATTTGCTTGCTGTGTGATAGGTTTTCCCCCCGTAGTTGGGATTTCTTTCTGTGAATAGACTTTTCACCTGAGTAACAACTGGGATCCTCCTGTTATTTCAAGTGCTGTGATAAGGTGGTGACTGGTGATGTTTACCCATGTGTTTGCAATTGAGCTCACCCTTTACACTCTCCAGTGTGTATTATGATATCCAGTAATGCTAGCTTTTTCTGTCCAAAATTGCTATTTAACTGGTTATGGGAAGAATCACTTGTCTGTGATGCAGTATAATGCATCTAAGGGCAGTAAAAAAAGAAGTGTACTTGGTTAAATCGAACTATACCAAGGATTGCATGGAGAAAACACCTTTTGGTTAAGGGAAGGAAAGAGTTCTGAACTGAAAGTTCGTTCTTAGGAAAAAACCCAAACCAAACCCCAAAAAACAACTCCCCAAAACCACAGTGGCTGAAAATCCCGCCTTTACAGAAAGTTCATCTCCAGATGTGTTTTCATTACTGAACTGTATTCACTAACAAATTGTGTGGATGTGGGTGTTTGGATGTTTTTTTCATTGTGTCCTTAAATGCATGTTCTTTTTTGTTCTGAAGCTTTATTTACTGTATGAAATAGTTGGTTATTCTACTAATAGCCAGTATGGCTTTTGTGGGGTTTAGTGTTTTATTTGTTGTAACTTTAAACCAAACAAATTAAATGCAAAGATAAATTTAACTTTTGTTGTGTACTTTTTTTTTTTGTTAAGCAAGACCTGCTGTCTCTTTCTTTCGTGATTCATCTTGCATCAGGAAACCAGCGAGTCCTTAATTTATTTTAAAAGAACCCTATTTGCTTTTAGAAATGTAGTCAGATTGATGAAGGGGTTGAAAGTTATTTTGGTTACTGAACCTGTTTCTTTTCTCTCTATATTTTGAAGATCTTTTGTCCCATTAAGAAAATGGTAGACCATAGCTAGGAAAACTGTTGGCCACATATAAAGTGGTATCAGGCTTATAGGATTTTGTGTGTTCTTGTGTCTAATGGAGTCAATCCTAGGTAAAATCAGAATTGACTGATGTGAAATATAAATTAATTGACAGTATCCTTTCAATGCTTATGCATACTGTTTTAAACTTTTTTGCAGTAACTTAGGGGTTCATAAGAGAACATTTGGAACAAAATAGTTACAGGAATGTTTGAGGTTAAGCTGATTAATATTTATTTTAGCAGCATTTCACGTTGTATTGGAGAGCTAAGAACTTAATAGCATCTCAAATACTATGGTTTTTACTGGTTTTATTGGACAGTGAAAGTTCTCAGGATGCCAGGATGAAATCCTGAAAAACACGTGCATTTTGTGGGTGCTGTTCTTCTACTTGGAGGCTGCTGTGCTTTCTGTGAGAGACTTGTTCTTTTGTCACAGTCTAAGTTCCCCCTTACGCACTGGTTGTTCAGAAATGGAATAAGTAAGTGCCGTGAATGAGAAATGTATTTCTGCTAAGAGGATGGTAAAGTGGGATCTGATCTTCCCTAAAAACATACTTATTTAGGGATGGGAAGCACAGTACAGATGCACTAAAAGCAGCCAGGAGCAGCTGCCTTTCTGAGAACTTGTCACGAGAAGCGGATAGCTGTGCAGTTAACAGTCATGGCTGAAATACAGGATGGTGGGGCACTAGCCTATGGGTGGCACACATGACTTTGTAGCAGGTCAGTAAAACAGCCCGGGCTAGTTTTCCAAAAAGAAATATATTCTGGAAAATATGGCTTGCTTATAAGTGCTAATGAGCGTTGCAAAGGTATTTTAAATGCCCGAGTTGTAATCTCTCTTTCTACTTCTGTTAGTGCTAAGCAACCAAAAAAATTGAGCTTTAATCACTGAGCCTGTGTTCTTTCTTGGTGATTTCAGCATTTCATTGAACAGTGATTAGTACTCCTCAATTATGCATTCATTTATCTTAGTGATGCATTTACTGTTAGCCTTGGCTTATTGAACTTGGCTGATGCCTAGCTATCTCAGCAGATTATTTTTTTTCTTGCCATGTAAGAAGATGCAATAAAATAGAGAAGGGGTTTATTGCCTTGGTGGTGTTTTAGTGGTAATCCTACCTGATTTTTTTTTTTTTTTTGAGAAAAGTAAAGAAGATATCCTCCCCCCCACCCCCTCGAACTCTCAGACATTCTGTCCTGAAGCCCATCTCCAGGCTTTGCCCTTGTCTGCTGGACCGGGGTGGTCCATGGCATGCCCCTTCCAAGTGGAGGTGAATAAAAGGTGTAGCAGGCTGATCTTGAAGCTTGTAGATGGAATGGGTTTTTCTCCATGTTCCATAAATGAATTACAAGATCCTCTTTTCTTTGAAGGGGCTGAGCTGAGAAAGAAAAGAGGTGGGACAATGCAATGGAGTTGAAAGGCAATTTCTTGATACTTTGTACATTGTCCTTTCCTGTATGAGTAAGAGAAGTGAAAAGGGTGTCAGTACTGTTAAAAGCTGTGCTTGTTTGTTTTCTGTCATAACTGGATAAGGTTTAAATTTAGGTGGGCACAGGTGATTGGTTTGTGGCAGGGGGAGTAGTAGGATTGCTGCTAACTCACCTTTGTTTCACTTCTAGTAGTTTCATGGTGTTTGTTTGTATGTTTTAAAATTACATATTATGTTTGCTTCCAGATTTAATAGTGTACAAATTTGAGTTCAGTTTATTACAGCACTGAAATAAAATAAACTTATTTCCCTGCTCAGTGCTGCTGCAGAGGGAATAGTTGGTTGTTGCTATCATTTTGCTGGTAAATCTCTTCCTAAAACTTGTGTACTCTGACATGATGTGATTTGATTTTACTTGGACAAACAGAATCTAGCTCTTTGAGAGAGATGAATCTTTGGATTGTACACTTAACTCGTACTTTTCAGAGTAACAGAGCATTGTGTATGTTTAAAACATGGTGACTACAAATGAGCAAACTTTTTAAAAAATACATTTCTCCCTGTGGTCTCTCAGATCTCCCCGTGCCCCGATTTGTACCTTGCTTAACAGGTAACTCTAGAGGTAAAAATCATGTAAATCCATGCTAGTATTACTTTATTAGAGGAGAAAAAATTAAATACCCATTTATGCAATTTTTAGCGTATTTTTTTAACTCCATGTAGAATTAAAAACACTTATCTGTACCTATCTTACTTAGCTTTTTTCCTCTTCATACCTTGATTTCAGTGCTATAGTATTGCAAAATGGTGAGAATTTTTTCCTCAAAAGCAGATTAACTGAGACATTTTAAACATAATTAATAAAATACTTCCAATAAATTTTTGTTTTAAGGAACTCTTCTAACAAAATTTAAGTCTATAGCAAATTGTCAGTAAGGATATACTTAATAAGGTCCCTTTGTATTCCATTTTTATTATATGGTTTTCAGCAGCAGTTGTCTCCGTCGTTTGATGTGAAGACCGAAGTGGTTAGATAACAAATGAAGCATATTTGTTTAAGTTCATTTGAAATTAAATTATCATTCTGACTTTTCCATCCCTTGTTCTGTAATTCTAGTTCTTATGTCAGAAAGTTTAATTTAGAATCTGTTGTTGTCTGAGTCTAGAAGATGTGAATGGGAAGCAAGTCCTAACAAAATGTGAAAAGTAATAGTTAAGCATATAAAAAACCTCATACAAGGCAAAATCATATAAGAATGGGTTTCTGTGAGGAGGGAGTGTGTAATGTTGAGGTATTCTTCATGTACTTCTCATAACTGTTTTGTGTTCTTGCTTAGGAATTTCTTCTCTTAATCCATCTTCCCTGATACAATTCCTCAGGTGACTAACAAGTGCAGATCATTTTTCTGGACTTCTGGGCACTTCATTCCTAGAATCAGTCCAAGCCAGAGAGCGATGGCTCAGTGCCTGTAGTTGCTGCTCTTTGAATTTTTTGCTGTGACTAGTGGTCTCTTGAAATGTGCTGGTTAGTGTCCTGTTTTTAAACAGTGAAAACGCAAATTTACAGGGACGGCATACTTTGGAGTCAAATCATTACTGCTTTGCACTCCATATAATTTTCTTGTTTATCTAGGATTCTTAGTCTGTTGTGTATTTTCATTGAATAACTTGAGCAGTGCCAGCATTCCTGAGAGCAGGTCACATGAGCTTGGCAGAGCCATGTGTATTCTGAGCAGACTGTTTTCTGTAGGCTTTCTTCCCACTTCCCTGGGGATATTGGCAGCCTCTGCTTGGAAATTTATATTTGGGAGAGAAGAAATGGTTCGTAATTGTCACATGAAACATAGGAGGGTGAGTGTGTGTGGGTTGCAGGGCTGGGAGACCTGTCGTACATTTTCTTCTGGTGACCCTTCTTGGTCATAGGAGTACAACTCTGGTCTTAATGAAGGTTTTGATCTGGAGTGATGCTTTACTTAACCACTAGATGTTACTGCTCACAAACTTAGTTCCCAAAAATGGCAACTACCACTTGTAAAAGGCCAGTACCTTTGAGTCAACTTGTATTTTATTTATCCTAGAGAAAATTCTGGAGAAGTCTCTGACTACTCTGAAATATCTATGATAACCTAAGTATGTTCTGTTTTATATAGTATTTGAACTGAACTGTGAAACTACCATGACAGGGTAGTGCTGAACAACTTCACCTCTCAAGATTCTTAAGAATACCTAAGAGAATACTTTTTTTCTTAAACTATGAGTTTTTTCAGAGATAAAAGACTTTTTATATGTTGAAGCGAACATTCAGAAACCATCAGGATCTGTGCTTTTCTAGCTGTGAAACTTGAAGCAATACAATAACCTGACTGTGTCCAAAATTAAAATGTTTTCATTATTCTAGGGAACAATTGGTCTAAATGTAGCCAGTGAGATTTCTAAATCCGAAGCCTTGTTCTGTGTTTCTCTGAAGTGCCACGCATGCTCCAGCTGTGTGTAAGTAACAGTTCAGAGCCCCGTTGGGCAGTCTGCATCCATGCAGCCTCCACTGCGTGAACTCTCTTAAGTGAGATTGCAGGATTAAGGTCCAAAACAGTACAAACTCAGACCGGGTCTGTATTTTGATCCTTAGTTGGCTGCAAGATTTCATTCACACAAGTACCTCTTTTTAAATACTGAAGTAAATAACAAGCATTTAAAATGTTTTATAAGCTAATGCTCTACCAGTGAAATTTGGAGTATCTTTTTAGGGCACTTGTTCTGTCAAATTTTTAAAAGATCATCTGTATATTGATCATGATGCCGTAGCTTTTTAGCTTCCCTCCTATTGGGACTGTTGGAAAAAATATACTTATGCACTGCTACTGTCTCTTGTCTGTGTTACAGATCATTAAATTCCAGCCCCTCTTAATACAGTATAAATTCTAATATTGGCAAGTGTTGTTTCTTGTTTTATTTAGTAATTAAACTTTGCACTGCTTTCTTCTTTTACAGTGAGCATCACCTGTTTTATTATAGTGGCCTTTTATTAATTACATGGAGAATGTATTAATGTGAAACACACATACCATATAACCTGTAGTGTCTGGAGTGCTTCGTAGCGTTGGCAATTTAGATAGCGTATCCAGCATGATACAGTTTGTTTTGTCCTGAAGTACTGGGATGTGAGATTTACATGACTGTTGACGCCTTGGGACTACTCTGAAATGAGGTGTGTATCTGTGCAATCCTGGTCAGCAGAAATTTAAATAAAAATAAATACACTGTCGAAAGCCCTTCTGTTGGCCTGGCAGGAAGTATGAAATAGTACCATGTGCTCGATAATGGCTTCCTCAGAGAAGATTCTCTGGCACAGTGTGATGTGTCTTAGTGGAATGACATACTGTGCAGAATGGTTGTTAATGTCACGATTTGATATTGAATTGTTAAGCAGGGCCTGATGTCTGCCATGAACTGAAGGCCAGAGAACTGAGTACAAAATAATTCCCTCTCAGAATTTGATGAGTCAAACTTACCTTTTAAAGCAAATAGAAGTTACAACATTTTGATTGTTGAAAAGTCTGATAAAGCTAACTAAGAAAAAACTAATAGAGCACTGCATTGAGTTTGTTTTCAAGTGGTAAGTTTGCAGCGGGTTTGCATGTAAAAACATTCATTGGTAGTACAGTATTCACTCTTGAAACCTTAGCAAGAACAATTTAATGGCAACATTAACTCTTCAACTACTCATCTTTTCATCTGAAACTTGGAGATTAACAAAGCACTTAGTATTCAGCTTTGCAGTAAGGCAGGTTAACTGGTTGTTGGCTAGACTGTGTCCAGAAAAACTTGCCTTCCAAAATACTGCTATTTACTTTGGCTGTGATTATCTGTGCACAGTGCAGAGAATGAAAGTATCCTTCCCTGCCCTCCCTGCCCCAGAGCTGGCATTCTTAATTTAATTGTTTGGGACTGACTTGTTTTAGAGGTTTCTTTCTTTATGTGTGCTGTGCTGCTACAGCTGTGTAGTAATGCAGGTGCTTGAAATAAAACTTGGCACAAAAACGCAGATTGTTTGCGTGGAGTCTTTCTTGAGGACACCCTCTTTTATACGAGTGTGTTTTTCATCCTTGCTTCAATACTGCTGTTATTGTAAGGGTGTTAGTTCTTGTTGGCTTTTGGATGGTGACGGTTTGGAAGTTAGCGTTGTGGATAGAAGTCATGTAGAACTTTGTATTGTGAAGTTGAATGAATTTCCCAGTTCACATATGGGTGGAGTTTTCTGTTGAAGTACATGACACAAGTAGTAATGTAATTGTTCTATCTTTATTTTTCCACTTGGTTACAAGCTGCAGTAGGAATACCAGCAAAACAGTTTTCTGCATTACTGTCACAGAAATCAAGAAACGTGTCAAAATTGGAGTTTACCCTGCTCCAAAGAACAGAAGACACTGAAGTTTAAATGGAATATAGTCCTGGTAACTTGAGGTAGTTGTCCTCTTCCTTTTCTAACTTCCCACTAGATATTGGTAGCTCTTCTAGTCATTCTATATTTGAACTGCTTGGCAGAGAAGCAAAGCTCTAGTTTGAACGTATGAGCTGTGTGGGAGATTTGAACTGAAACAGGCATATTTATTACAGCTAGTTGTAGTAGGTCCCTGTATTCCTTGTTTCTCCCTCCATTTGGTCCTTAATGGTAGTGAGATTTGTCCTTCCTTGATGGACGTAATTTTCAAACTCTGTCCATAGCATTCTGTTGGTGCAGGCAGTGACCTCTACAGCCTTCATGTCATTCCACAGCTGGGCACTGTGTGCATCTTCTATCCATAGCATTCTGTTGGTGCAGGCAGTGACCTCTACAGCCTTCATGTCATTCCACAGCTTCATGTCATTCCACCATGTGCATCTTCTGGGCAGGCTGTCATGGCTCCTGGTCAAACTGGGGTTCCCCTCAAGGACAGCTTCTTGACCCTTTGTACTTCTTTGTACAGTATCCGTCTCGTAGGCGGACTCTGGAGCCGTTGTCTGGAATGCGTGTCTAATGCGTTCCACTCGGACCCTCAGTTCCATTCCATAATGTTAGCTTTAATTGGCTGTTTTTAAACTTTCATGTACAATTTGGTTGTACACGGTAAATTACCACCCTCTTCGCCTTTTCCTAAGAGCAAGAAACTAGAACCCATGCTGTGCTTTCCCTTGCTGCCTTTTACTATTGCCCTTGAGCTCTTTTAGAGACAGCACTGATGGGCAGTGTTTCTGTCCGAGGACAGACTTTTTTTACTAGTGTTTTTTTTCTCTAGTCTCCTAAAGACTGTACTTTTTAAACATGGTATTGAATTTTTGGATTGACTCCTGCATTTGAAAATTGAAATAGAATTAATATTTTCTTGGCCAAAGAAGTATCTCCAGTTTAACTGCTGCCTAACTCTTAGTGTGACTAGGTATCCAGTGTGCTCTCCAAGTGATATATATATATAAATATTCATGTATTTTAATTTCCTTTTTTGTGCACATGGGAACTTCAGGACAGAATCGTGTAACCAAGGTTTGCCTTTACTGTATAAGAACACCTATGTGTGCTTCTGAATTGTCAAAATTTATAGCATGTGCAGAATCATGGTCACTATTATACGGATTTCATCTGGGCTTAAATACGTGATCAGAGCAACAGCAGAAGCTATTTTTGAGAAAGAGGTATAGTTTAGTTATGGGGGAGAGGCTTGGCAGTACTGCCAGCAAAACAGAATTTGCAGCTCAAGCCAGAGATGAGTCTCTTGTTCATACTTGGTATGAATAAAGTAAAACAAAGCCTGCCTTTATCCTCCGTAACAGGCTTATGAGCTCATGTTTCGGCTTTTCCTTTCCCCTCCCTTTCTGACATGGACTCTGTCTTTTTTTGCTTTGCTAAACGGACAGTAGCTCTCCACAATATTTTTAATCTCAACAAGACGTCCAGTGGCAGCTGATCCAAAATTGTTGCATCAACAGAGGGTGGATGATAGTTGGAGCATTCCTGGCCTGACGTTTTTGGCCAAGGAGCAGAGTATTGTGGCCACTGATTCCTCCCTTCACAGCATGCTTGCTTTGGGCAGGCGGCTATGTTTCATTGACTCCTGTTGTGTGCTTCCCTGCTCCTTGTTTTAGGCTTCCCCAAGAAGTTATGACTGGGAGTCTCATGGTTTTAGATGAAAGAGCCTGTTGTCTTGTTGAATTATCTCCTTTCTGTCTATATTTAAAGCAAAGCTGGCAGGTTAAAAAAAATAAAACGGAAGGTCTGTTATAGTAACATCTTAGGCTAGGTTAGATCATTTGTTCAGTTCTATTCTGACGCTGTTTGTGTGTTTAGTGTGCTTGTTTACCTGTATTCTGTTGTGCACCTGGTAGTGGAACTGGGCTCACTGCATTCAACTTCACATGGCTTCCTAGGCACTGGTGGGATCTAACCCACAAAAATCTATTCACCAAAATAAATCATTAATACTTCCCATTTTAGATTAAAAATTGTGCTTATACAGATTGTATATTATGGAATTTTAAAGTAATGTACATATGTAGTCATGGATATTGAGTAGCCATAACCATCTTGTACTCTTAGATTTTTGAGAGAAAAATTTTTTTTTGCAAATGAAACAAAATATTTTGCAATTTTTTTTTATTCTCTAGTGCAAGGTTTTAAGCTAATGACTTTAAGTGACTGACAGGAATGAAAGTTTGTGTTCACTAAAAATATAGCTGATACTTTTTAAAATGGATTTAAGAACTTCCTCTTGACAGCTAAGCTTCTTGAATCCATACAAAAATCTGCTTAGATCACACAATTTAGCCTCGAAGCACTGGTTTTATTGTGTAAATAAACTAGCAGAAATTGATTTATAAGCTAGTTGTTTCATAGAGGTGCCTGTTTGTTGTGTATGGCTGTTGCTGTTGTAGTCTGTATTCCTTCACAGCATAAAGCCTTCTGACATCTCTTCTGTCGTGTCTCTTAGGCTCTTACAATCAGGTACTTCTTCTGGTCATGAAGTTTTCCCCAATTTAATAAAGGCAAGGTGGGATAATTTGTTGATTTCTACCTGAATGCGTCATTAACCATTACGAGAGGGGGAATTAGAGCGTGGGTTTGGTGTCTTTCCTTTTTTTCCCTTTTTGTAAGCCTTATTTTTGATGCAAAGGCAGTTCTGTCGCCAGCCAGTCCAGCATGCGTAGACTCTCCCCCCCGCCATAAAACAATGAGCACATTCAGGCACAACTCGTGTTTTCAGTTATTAAAAAACGGAGCCGTCTGTCTCTGCCTGTGACTTTAATCTTTAAGCCTTTATTCCCTGTACCCCACCCCCTCTTTCTTTCCCCAACCTTTTGTTTGTGAAGTGCAGAGCTACAGGATATGTGGGCCTGGAGTTTCTGAATGTATTGTACGTTCCCCTGGCAATTACAGATGTTTATAACCCTGACTGATGTTATTTCAGTATTGTGGAGGTTGAGGAGAAAATTAAAGAATGCTTTCTTCTTTGCCCCAGTAGTTTCTTTTTTTTTTTTTTCTTTTCAGGAGGGGAGGAGAAAAATGTAAACTCTTAATTTCTTCTCTAAAAAAAAAATTGCTCAGCATCCTCAGATGCAAAATGAGAGCTGCCCATGAATCTTCCCATAGCCTACCATAACTCTTCTGTTGGGACAGTGCGTTTCGTGCAGTGTTGTAAAAAGCATAATAGTTCTGGATTTAAGTTCAAAACAGGCTTCTTGGTGTGGGGTCCATGACCTTTGGGTGCTTTTTCAAAGACAAAGACAAGGTAGCTTAGGGCTTAAAATGCTTTAAGGCTAGAAACATGTTAACTTATTTCCAGCTTTACATGGAAACCAGGTTTTCCTTTTTGCAGAAGATTGGTTTAGAATCTGATTAATTGGAGATTTACTTTTGGATTGGTGACTTGCAGAGTTGTTAAAGAAAATTTATTTTTGTTAGTCTCGTGGAAATATGCTCTTTATCTGTACAAGGTTTAAAATCAATTTCTTATTGGTGTTTCTTGAGCTATCTAAAGCTGCAGGTGCACTGTAAGATTAATGTCCTTGAATTGACAGAGGTGGAGAGAAGAGAATCTAGTCATGAATCTTTGATCTTAATTTGCAGGTTTCTTGGGGATCCCTGTGCATTTCATGATCTTCAGAGGAGTTGGCGTAAAGCATTAAATTTAAGTGGAGAAAAGTTTAACGTGAATTTCATGGTGGTTTGACAGGGTCTCCAAGACACAATGTTCATACTTATAGCTGTGTTCCAGCTGCGTGCACAAAGTTGTGCAAGTTGGGAATGGCATGTCTAAATGTATATTCAGGTCTGTCTAGCTATAGCTGGTGTGGTGGTAGCCCTTGTTTCTTGGGACTGCTGCGTGACACTTTTAGATTGATCTTTCAAAGGTTTGTGAGAAGAATGAACCAAGAATTCACAGTGAGATACCCTTTGGTTAGGCAGGACTTAATGAGTTAACGCAAAAGATAATATTAAATGGACAATAAGACTTACTAAACTGCCTAAACCATGCTTAAAAAACCTCTTTAACAGATGTTCAGACAGGTTAATAATTCAGTAATTCTGTAAGCATGCAGAGGGAGGCAATAGATGCTCTGTAGTAACCCCAGTTTCTTGGGAGGAAAAAAGACCACTAGTTGGTCATTAAGCACGGCACATTCTTTCTATCCGGAGATAATCAAGTGCTCAAGTTATGTATTGCTTGTGTAATGAGTTATGAAATGTGCTATTTTTTTGCTTTACAAGATGGGCATGGATGTGATTGAATCCTAGATATGCTAATGTAACAATATAGTCTTGTAAGAATTTAAAAAAAAAAAACTTGAGAAGATGAAGAGCTGAGTGTGAAATATTACTGATACAGAATAGAATTTGTAAAAATGTTGTAGTTCAGGTGTCTTCCCCCCTCCCAAGTACAGTACAGCAGAAGACTCTGGATGGGTGGAAGTCTGGCAGCAGGACTGGGGATGGGCTCCTGTCCTCATTCATGCACATTCAGTGCCTTCGTAATTCTGCTGGATACTTGATTCCTCTTGGGTTGTTCAGCTGTTACTTTCTCTTCTTGGTCTTGGAAGTAGCTTCAAAGACAATGTCTGAATGCCTTGAGAGATGGAGTGGGCGGAATGGTCATACCTTGTAGTCATATTTTTTGCAATATATTTACATTATCATATGCAAATATATTTACTTTTTTGCAACTTGGTGGGAAATGTTGCAGAGAGCAAATGTAATGTGAGTCAGGGCTATAAAAAGGGTTGGGTTTTTTTGTCTTGTTTCTTATGAGTTGTTTGCTTTTCAGTGTGTACTGCGAAGGCTTTTATGGACCTTCAGGGACCATTTATGGTCACTATGTAAGGCCCAAGTGTAATGTTACATTATGTTTAATTCTTCAGAGCGGGGCAAAAACACTGTTGGCCTTGATACCGAAGCAAAATAGCTCTGAATACGAAGTCTGAAACTTGAACTAATCCCTTATCAGGCCATAGGGAAGCTTACTAGGACATTGAGCACACGGTATTGTCTGAGGAGGTCGGAGTAGGGTTTTACAAGTATCTATCATCTTACTTTGCAACTTGCTTTTTCCTGAAGCATGGACATAGAGTGTCAATTTAGTGTACAGCTTATTGCCATATTGTTTCAGAAACCTTGTTTTATCTTAGACAGGAGGAACAGGGCACTTAATTACAAACCTCTGAGTCTGGTAGGATTTGGTGGAATTACAGGTGCCATTTTCATGTGTAATTTGGGAACCCAGAAGTTGGACATGACCTTTTCTTGCTGATGTTTTATGGTCTGGATGCCAAATTATGGAACCGAACCTTTTTGTGTTAGGTGTAATACAGGCATGTAGCACGCACACATGCAAAAAGGTTGAAAACCAAATGTTACAACCCAATTGTTTTGTTCTGTGCTTTGTTTTGCTTTCAATAGTATGAAATGACCATTTTTTCTGCTATATGCTATGGATGATGAACTGTGTAATGATGTTCAGTCTAAAATGTTAGGTAGCTTTTACTCTGCTCTTGTGCAGCATCCTAAATATTTAACTTTCCAGCTTTACTGGTATCTGTATTTGCATATACGCATGAATGACACTTTAAAAAGTTAATGTTTGCTAACTAATTCACAGTTTAGTCACTTTCGACTTCAAGCCAAGAAGGAAATTAATGCAGCTGAAATACCATGGTGTTTTGTAATTTGGCAAATGCTGAGGTTTTTTTTCTAGCAGTCATCTGTGTCTACTCAGAATGATTGTTGCTTTTTCAAGATACGTAGGCTTTTTTTAAACCCTGCCACAGTTACTGTTTGCAGCCGTAAAGTAAGTAGAGGTCTCTCTTGGACTCTGTCCAGTCTGTGCCTTGTCAATATCTAAATTCTGATCTAGTCATAGGTAGTATTACAGAAAAGGACTTTGCTACATATGGAAGAAGGATGATGTCTTCTCTCATGTGGTGCTTTTACCTCCATTTTTACACATGCTATGTATTACGTGGCATTTCTGTTTCCAAGGCAAGGATTGTTTTCTTTCCTATAGACAATGAGGGGAGGGCATTCTCATTTGTGGTGATTTTCTGGTTTTCTTCAGAAGTACTTTAAAGAACAGGAATTGAAATGCTAGACCCTAGTAGTTTACTCACCAAATTTGCTACCTTATCTTTGGAAACAGTCAAAGTGAATGTTTCAGAGGGTCAAAGCAAGAAAGTCAAAGGTAGAATGAAGTGTCTTTTACTTTAAGTTTCATCCTAATATCTGTTACATGGGATAATAACACTTATGTTTTAAACAATGAAACTTCATCCAACTGGATATAGCTTTAAAAATCTTAATTGCATAAATATAAAATCTGTGTTTCCACTTGTCTGAAGTCAAATGCTATCTAGCAGCGCTGAGTTTGGGATTGTTGTGTGGTTTACCATTATATAATTGATTGTTCTCTTTGAGAGGTGTTTTATTTACCTTCTCTTGCTCTGTTTCATGTCCTTTTGTTGATGCATGCTGTTAACATGGATTTTTCTTTGTAAGTGAAGTATGTGAAGAACATAACTACGTTTTGTTTCCTTTTATTTTGAAGCTGCTAATATTTCAGATTCCTTTTTCTGAAAAAGTGATTAGATGTAAATGCAGTATTTCATTGCAATATTACATCACATATACAGTCTAATACTTTGCTTCTAAACATAAACCAATTGTACATTGAACAGCATATGATGACTGTCTCTTCATAATTTTCTAAAGTAATAGCACTAGTTCCGTGTAAGAACATGTGTACTTTAAGTTTCTTCCAACACTTCCTAACAATACATTCACCAGTTTAAATTTCTCTGAAATGCCTCAGGCTGCTGTTTCATGAACAACTTGGCCTGCAGCAGCGTCCTGTTCCGAGTGGGAGGTTGGTTTTGCTCTTCCCTTTTTTCCCCTCTGCAGCTCCTGGCTGTTTGGTCTTGCTGCCTCTCTCGGGCCAGCTTGGGCTCTCCTTGGAGCCCTGTCTCAGCTTGGTCACCTCGCTAGTCTAGGGGAGAGCTGTCTGGTGTTGCTGAGTTGAACTAACTGGTCTGAGCTTCAACTTTGCCTTTCATTTGAAACTCTGAGCCGTGGGAGACCTGACTATGCACAGTCTTGGGGAAGCGTGGCTGGGAGCTGGAACTTCCCAGCTCGCAGAACTGCAGCCTGCATCACCAGAGTGTGAATAAGTTCTCACTATGCTCCACTTGACTGACAGCTGCTTCTAGGTAGCTGACTATATAGTAGTCAGGGAATAATAATTAATTGGTCTACTTGCATAGTTGTTCTGCCTGAAGCTTACCGTCCCATAATAATGAATTACTTAGGCCTAAGATCTCCAGGTGTCCCTGGAAAATGCATATAGGCCAGTCTCTTTCTGCAGTCTTATGTCTTCCCTCTTAGAGCACTGTCTTTTCATAAAACAGTTCAGGTTGAAAGCAACCTCTGGAAGTCATCTGGTTTTACCCCTTAAAAGTAGGCCAACCATCTCTAAGTGGGCCACCTTGAAGCTGGATCAAGTTTCCCAAGGTCATTTAGGGCTTCATGGATGACCCAGTATCCAACACTTTGCTGAAGAGACTAAAGGCAACATGAGACTCCTTACATTCTGTAAAGTCTTCCCAAGGATCTCTTGATGACTTTTCTTCCTGTGCTGTAATGCCTTTTTTTTTTGAGAGAGTGTTTTCACTTTCATGTGTGTTTGGGTTTTTTCTTAGTAAGCATATGTTTAATATAAGCTTATTCCCATGTGCAATATTGCAAGAGCTAGATCAGCATACAGTAGTAAGTCTTTGGAAGATACGCCTCAGTCTGTCTCAGTATGATCTTCATGGAGGCCTTATCAGCTTGCTTTGTGCTACTTCATCATGGTCAGTCAAGCTTATTGACATACTCAAATCATTATAGGCATTTCCTCCCATTGCAGAACACCAACTTGTTTCTGACGTAGTTAGAATGTATTCAAACAAGTAAGATCTCTTGGATGACATCGCAGAGGAGCAGGTGGAGGCCTTCATTGCTGTTATCCTCTTGAGGACAATATTGTACAGTTTCACCTGGGAGATGAAGTATAAAGTGTATTCCAGGTGTGTGTTTGAGCTATTTTGCAAAAGAATCTTTTTATTCCTTATTAACAGTTGTCTCTTTCCATCACTTAAAACTTGCAGTTGAGTTGAATTTAGGATTACAAATAAATAACTGTTTTTGGTTATTTCACATATAAGAAATGGCCTACTTAGCCCTTTTGGTCATCATACTTTCTCATTGTAGCTCTCAGTTTAGGAAAGACCTTAGAGGCTGGTTTTCATTTAAAGGGAATTTGTGCAACTAGTAGTTTCTTTATTGTTCAGATATCAAATATAATGCGTATAATTCTAAGCTTTACTGTGTGTTCAGAAAGAACTCTTGTCGGTTGCCAGTCTGACCCTCGCTGTCAGATATTCCAAGCTATCCAGAGTTTGAAGCTGCACAGCTTCCTGTTTGTGCTTAGAGCTGCTGAAATCTTGAGGAATGGTATGCCTGGGAAACGGTGGTGGGATGCTTGAACTCCACAAGTTCCTGTTCTTTTCATAATGTTCCTTAGCGCAAGTTGTGGGTATCGGTTTTGATCTGTGATTTGCATTGCTTTACAGGGGGTTTCTTCATGTGTAATTCATGCCCTCTGGTTGCATGCATGTCTTTTTCCCCCCTCACACCTCCTATTTCTGCTTAAATTTGGGGAGATTTCTTATCCTGTAAAAAATCCATATTTATCACAATGCCTCCCCTAAGGTATCTAGCAAAATCCTGTGTGACCTGTAGCATCTCCCAAGGTGTTACTGTATATGAAAGTGGAGAATAATTTAGTTGTTTCTGAGTAGATTCTTAAAAAAAGAGGGAAGTTTCATGCTCACTGCATGATACAGACAATATTTCCTGCGACAGGAGATACTGACCTCAAAGAATTTAAAATAAAACATTGATTTTATTATTTTTTTGAAAGGGGAATAGGGGAGGCAAAAATGGTAGAATAGTTGGTCTTTTTATCCTACGTGCAGATGAAATTGATTAAACCTTAAAAACTCGCCTCAGTCCACCCGGTTTATTAATTGAAGAATTTCCTCTTCCCCAGAATGGGAAGTGCACATTAAAACAGAGCTTTGCCCCTGAGTAGCAATGATACTTGAGAACGGTACATTTTCTACAATCCTATTTTCTCTTCTGCACTAGAGGAAATCCTAACATGGTAAAAAGCATATTAAAAAAAAAAAGAGTATGTTTAAGGAAGTCCTCTTTCATTTACTTGTAAAGCATGAAATCAAATTATAGCCCATGGCCCACAATTATTTTATTTTTACATTTCAAATTCCATTTTCTGCTTCCTTTTGGTGCCTGTGAACAGGAGTTGTACTGTTTGTGCAAAGTCAGCTAAACAGATTACCACAAACAGGACAGGATGCAGTAGCTTAAAGAAGCCACGAGTCAGAATCTGTGCCTGTGTTCGCTGCTCGTGTGCCATGCCAAGCCTCCCTGTCATTCACACAAGGCCTTGACTCCCTCTTCTTCCCTCCACTGGCCCAGGTTTTACTGTTTGGAGCCAACTCAGCTTTATATTGCTGGAGTATGGGGAATCTAGTGCAATACTAAGGCTTGCCAAAATAGGAGTACTTGTAAATGCTCTAATATTCTTGGTCTGCGTTTGTTGAAACAATTGAGATTCTGCCTATTTGTTGAAGACGCCTTTTGGTTCTCCTTTTCATTAAGGATGAAATTGCTAACTACTTCACTGCTTGGAGAACCGAATGGTTCTGAAAGTGGGCACAGTGCACATACAATAAAATGGTAATAAGCTTTGGGAACTGATAGAGTAATGAGAGGCTGGAATGTTTTGGTGTGTTTTCCTTGGACCTAATAATGCCCTCTTCAACTCACTGTAAATGTTGTGCCTTGCTGTACAGCTCCATCTACACGCAGCTCAGCCCGCGAGTTTGGGTATGTCATTTACAGGCATGCAACAGGTTGCCCAAACACAAGGTGTTTTGAGTTCATGTACGTGCAGAGCTGCAACCACATCTGTGATAGAGGTTCCGGGAGATTTGTTATTTAAGACATAAGCACGGCAATTACAGTGCTTTTCAGTTTTTTCAAAATGCAGCCTGTGGGTTGGGTACTCGCATGGTGGTGCTTCCCTGTGAACACTGGTGTAATAGACCTGGGTTTACTAATGGTATGCTTTTGTGTAAGGATGTGAGACAGTAGTATGTAAACACTGCAGTGTGTCTACTTAAGGAAAGTGCACTTGGCTTTGCTAATACATGGGAATCAAAGGTGGGTGTGACACTACTTAACATGCTGGAGGAGTGAAGTGAATGCAGGGGATGAAGGGCTGCAGTCTTGTTGCCTAGAGCTCTGGGTAGATCTGCCTTCCTATTTCAGTGAAGGTTTGAAGGTAAAATACTAAATAACATAAATGCAGAGAATGCAGTGAACTTTGTCCTAATGCTTAAAAGTTCATCAATACCTACTTTTTTTTTAATGCATACTATTCTTCTGGGTCATCTATCTCCTTCAGGGTACTCGGCCAGCAGCTGGTGAGCTCTTTCAAGATCAAGAGTGTAGAGCTAGCTGTGAATGATGTAACACAAGTGGTATCGTTTTGCTCTTCCCTTGGGGAAATGGAGCCAATGGCCAATATAGGCAAACTGGGTTGCTGCCTTCTGTGCTTCTGAAACTTGTCATAATTTAGGGCATCTCTGATTCAACTAGTCCCGTGAGCAAAGAGAAGTAAATTACTTCCCTGATGACTGTTCATAATCAGATACTCTCTGAAATTCAGAAGCAAAAGTGGGTTGGATGTGATTGATCAATGCAGGGGCTAGACTTTTTATTTCTGTTCTCTGTGAAGGTATTTTTCTTAATGTCTGAGTTCTGTGTTCCCTGTTGCTTTTGTGGTACGAACGAGTGCTGCTGCCTCTGGGTTTAGCTGGTGCTCCTTGAAGTCTTTTCTCTGTGCTGCTGGTTTTGTTGTGTTTTCCTGTGTCTGGCTGTCATCCAGATCCTCGCTGTCCACGTGTTATCTTTCTTGTTTGTTTTTCTTCACTCAGACTATCTACTTCACTCTGTGTTTTAGCTGCGGTTTAGCTGCTTATCTTGCAATGTAATTCCATCTTTCCCCACCCCCTTGTGTTTTCTGATGACAACTAGTTTGTTTCGTTTGCTTTTTACAGGGCCACATCTGAGCTGTATGTCATCACATGAAGGATACTCGGGTAGTTGATCTTTCATTTTCAAGTAAAGTGAGAAATTGCACGTCAGGAGGACTCTTTATCTTTCTGAATATTCTTTAACACATCTTTCGTAGATGTGTTAAATACACATCTGTATTAAATCTGTGTTAAAAACGTCAAATAAAAGGTTGCACCCCTGTTTTTTCTGTAGGTGAAATGGTTTGAATATCTTATTTTAACTTTATAATTGATTCTATGTGACCTGCTTCAATGCAGATTAAATATCTTTCTTGATTGCTATGCTTCCTTACATGCAGACCTGTCCTATGCACGTGGCTCTACTTCATTCAGAGTAATTTCAAGCCATTTGCCTGCTTTGAGGGCTTGAGGAACACATCTCTTCCATATCACTCTGTAACTCTGTAGGACCATATCCTGCCTCCTCTTGATGCACGTGGCTCTACTTCATTCAGTTTCAAGCCATTTGCCTGCTTTGAGGGCTTGAGGAACACTTATCTCTTCCATATCACTCTATGTAACTCTGTAGGACCATATCCTGTCTCCTCTTGGAGCAAAAGCAAAGTGTTTCCATTCATTCTTTTGTTTTATTTTGCACAAGAGTCTATGGCAAGCATTCTGTGATCATAGTGCAGTTTTATTGAGTGAGATTGTCACCTTGTGTTCTTGTTGTTTTTGGAGTCTCTGCTTGGTAGGGCTGTAATATTTGTATGCCTCAAAAAGTCTTTCCAGGTGAGGCTGTGTACGTGAGAATACTCTTATCCATCCTCGCTTCACCTCTCCTAGTTAAATCCTACTGTGCTGTAGAAAATTCTTCAAGAATGTTGTTCCTTCTGTTGACTGAAATCCAACACAATAGTGATTTGATTGATTGCTAGTGTGATAGGATAGTTTATTCAAATGGTGAACATGAAGTTAAGCCTTCTAGCCACTGGGCTGATGATTTTTGTCTTAAAGCACTGCTAATAAATTCATTAATGGAACAATTACAAGTATTTGCTTTATAACATGTTTCAAAGCAGTTGATTTAGTGTCTCAAGATAAAGTAGCAGTTCATATAATAGTTTCAGTGCAGATTTTGTCTCCTGTTGGAGGGAAGAGATACTACACCATATATAATGCATCTTATCAGCCAACCTTTTCAAGGCCAGATTTGGGTGTAGGTACTTTTGGCTTAATCCTGCAGCATAAGGATTGCTGGGCCCTAGTAGTGATAATAGCTAAAACTTTAGCTGTGGCATTGTTAGCTTACTAGATGCACTTCTTACACTATTAATAATCAATTTGACCTAATGGTTTTAATTATTAATTCCTATTCATTTTAAGGATGTCACCTGTATAGTAAGAATTACTGTGCAGTATAGTTTAATGCAGAAAATGAGTGTTGTATGAAGGTTAAAAAACCCCCTGCTGTATGTACTCGCAGAAGTGCATGCATTCTTATTAAGTGTTCTACACTGAAAGTATTTAAGTTTTCTTTCCCCTTGCTTCCAGTCCTTTAGGTCTGCATTTCTGTATGGTGTATAAAGTCTGAGCCTTTTGTACAGCCTTCATGATGCCTGTGTTATAATTCAAGCGAGTTCTAAGTGCATACAATTCTTGAAACAATAAAGATGAAAAATACTTTTTAAGATATGATAAAGTCTATCTTCAGTTTGCTATGGAGAGATATTTGAAATGACAGGTGAAAATTTTGCAGGGGATTGGGAAATATCATAATTATCCAACTAGCATTCTGAAGGGTTTAGCATTCATTATTACAAGATGAAAGCTTTGGTAGGTTGAAAATAGTCATTTGTAACTATGACTTCCTTTTTTCTTGTTGTAGCTCCCACCCACTCATTCACCCATGCACTTCAACCTCAAAATGTTTTCCAGTCCTGAGTTCATGGGAAATAGGAACGAGGGTAGCTGTTGTCACAGCGATTGTAAAAGCATGGAGGGGAGGGAAGGTTGAAGAGGGCAAAGGAACAAGGAAGAGTTGTACTGATTTCTTGTTCATCTGATCAGAAGCTTAAGGCAAATATTAAAAGTACTTAAATCCAGCATGCTGCAATTTTGCATGATTTCTAACTTGTGTCATCTTACAAAATGTGTTGACCTATGACTTTCTGCTAGTTCAGCATTAGATTTTGTTCTATTTTTTTTTAAGATTAAACTTTCTCAACATTAAAGTCCGTTGCACTTTTTTGGGAATCAGAGTATTTCAGTTACCTGGAACAAGGCAAGAAAACTCAATGTCATTAGTGGAAGGCCCAACATTCATCAAAAACTTCCTTGAAAATTAATTTAAATATGTGAAATCCAGGTTGCTTCAATCAAAGGATTTGTTCCTGACAAAAATACTTTAAAAAATAAATATAATGCATAAGCATCATGGGTAACTTCAGCCTAAAATTTAGGAACTATTTCATGAAGAGATCTAAGAACTGGATCTGTTTGTGGCTGTGTATAAAGTACATATTCAGGTTATGTAGATCGGAATTGTGAGTGAGTGACAATATATTGCAGAGTAGTTTAAATTGCTTCTTCCACACATTGAGGGGTTGTGAGTGTTTGTTTAGGCTTGGGGTGAACCTGCACCCAGTGGTGGTTATCTTGTTTTCACCTTTACCAAATTTTGGACTCTGAAAGAAGAAATATTGGGATGCAAGTGGAGACTGAGGATTGCAGACATGGTTATGTGGCATGTAGTTGGCTCTTATTGGGGTTGCTCTGAGTGTGCAACTCTTTGCAATGTTGCGTGTGCTTCTTTGGCTGTGCCATATTCTGGCTTAGCTTCTTAGGTTATCTTTTTTAATTGAGGCAAATGTGTTGCTGTAAGGGTAACTTTCTTAAATGTTTGGGTTTTTTTAAATGCAGTGATAACGTTCTTAATCTTGAATTGTTAATATGGAGGAATATGTAAACTCACATGCTTCCACATTTTTTTATGATCCAATAGTAGCATATAATGTCTTAAATTCCTGAGGTTTAATTTTCAAGCAGGACTGTGCATTTGATGCATGCTTGGACTTGTTCATATTTCTGGGCATTTGTATATATACTGATGGTTTTTATGGAAGCTATTTGAGAAAATGATCCTTAATCTTTTTATGCTGCTGCAATACTGACTCTGAATTCTCCTCCAGGTGCCCAGATTATTGATTTGATGATGCTTGTAATAGATGTGACAAAAGGAATGCAGACACAGTCAGCAGAGTGCTTGGTAATTGGGCAGATTGCCTGCCAGAAGATGGTGGTAGTTCTGAACAAAATAGATCTCCTTCCAGAGGGGAAGAGACAAAGTGCCATTGAGAAGATGACTAAGAAAATGCAGAAGACCTTGGAAAATACTAAGTAAGTTAACAGTAATGTTAACAGCTAACTTGTAATGCGATGTTTAACAAAAATACTTCACCCACACTTCCTTTCCAGCCTACTTCTAAACATACAGAAACATCAGCAAAGATGATAAGAGAGTGGAAAGATTTCCAGAAACTCAAATGCAGTCCTGAATTTGTGTCTGCAAGTATTAGTGTAGAGAAATGTTTTCCTGTAATTAAGCTTTTCAGTTTAAAGAGCTGCTGGGAGTTCAGATTGGATAAAAGACAGAATATCCAGGTGAAGAACTGTTGGGTGTGTGTTTGTGGTCTTTTTAGATGTTGGGTTTATTTTGTTTGTTTAATTTTGTTGTGTTTGGGTATTTTTGAGGGTTGGTTTGTTTGTGTTGGTTGGTTGTGGGTTTTTTGTTTGTTTATGAGCTTGTAACTTTTGTGTTGAAGACTTTTCTGCTTCAGAGAAAAGAAAGTGGTAGGGCTTTTCCTTAACAGAGAATGAAAAATATAATTGCTCTCCAACCAGGGAGAGCAGAAGGATGGAAGCTTATGACTGTAATGTGGCTCTGGCTGGTATGATTAAAGTGTGTTAGTTCTTCTTGAATGGCAGTAACTGCTGCCGCAGGTGGTACCGCATTCTTGGTTTAGTCCAAGATTGTATTGTCAATGATTGGGGGGGGAAAAAAGGCATTTCCAGTTGCATATTCATAAAAGGGAAACAATTTTTTGTAAGGAAACTGGTGTTAAGAAATATTTAGGTGCACTGTTTGAATAATATCCTGGAGGACAGATGGGTCTTTACAGCATGTCTTGAAAATTAGCACTTGGTCAAAACTGGAGGGGAAGTGACTTTTTGAAACAGCCTGACATGGGAACTGTGAGGGCCTTACCTCTAGTCCCTTTAAAACAAGGATGTGTATCAGCTGATCCAGCTGTGATTCTACCTGGAGAGAAATGGTCCTGTCTATTTTTATTACTCATTTTAACCATAGATCCTAGAAATGCTCTTTTATTGGATGTGCATATGTATTGTTTGTATAACAAATTCAGTTTTTGCATGTGCAGTCTCTGCTTTATGGCGCTTTGAAAGCCCTGCTGACCTGAGCTTGATTGTAACGTGCTTGTCCTGTTGCATCTCAGGCACGTGGTGTTTCTCAACAGCCTCTTTCCCACTTGACTTTGAATTTCCAAATGCATGTTTCTTTACTGTTTTTGTATTTCTAAACTACATGTATTAGCAGGGCATATTGAGAGCTACTTCTGATACCAAACCTTTGGCAATAATTTTTTTTTAAGGAATAGTTTACTTGTTGATTATGATTTCTCAACGCACAGAGGCATGTGTGCATTGTTCCATAGTGGTAAGCAAATATGAAGTCTGTTGCAGATGTAGAGTAGGTATTGCCATTGATGCTAGGGAAATTATTGTAGAGTTTGCCAGGAGATTCCATGCAAGGTGGGGAAAAAAAAATAGTCAGAGGAATGTAACAGTCATGTATTTTAAGATTGCCACTTGTTAAACTAGTCAGAACTTGCTTATTCCATAGATTCATACCAAAAGTAAAAGCAGGTTGTCCCTATAAATGGAATTCCTATTTTTTTCACAATTTTTTACACTTGCCAGCTTTTATCTTTGTCCAGCAGGGTCTGAACACTGCTGACAATAAATCAGCATGATGGAGTATGAGTTTTAGTAGGGCTGAATCATGTTTGGAAGTGCCTCCAAAGGCAGTGTGTGATTACTCCTTTCCCATGTACCAGAACAAACTGGAGTAAAGCACCTGGTTCAGCATAAATTTCTATTTCTTGCATTACAGTGCCCTGAAGTATTTGTAGGAAAATAAATTTCCAAAAGCTTTATGGTTAATCACAGGCATTTTCAGTGCATATTTTACTTACCTTTTGCCCCTGGATCCTCAGACTTATGGCATACAAAGGAAATACATTATATGCTTGATTATTCTTTGGTAACAAAATGAACTCCCTCTGTAGAACTTAGAGGTTTTTCTTTATCAAGGCACTGTCTTTTTCTTCCAGTTCACTCCTGTTTTGAGACAAAATCAATGGGGAATGGGTGTCAAAAGGATGGCCACAATAATTGCTTTTGGTCTGAATCTGTTGCATAAAAATCAAGTATCTATGAGAGCCAATCACTTTTTCTGTGTCATTACTGTTATTCCATTGCTTTTATATACCTTTTACATGGTTAATCCTGACTTCTGCAAAAATACAATAACAATTTGACCTATAGTACAACTTCCCTTTCCAAAATGTAGGCAAAGCAAGCTGTCAGATGACTCGAACACTAGTCTACATTTTAGGGAGCAAAAGTGAAGTCGTCTGGCTGAAAGTGTAAAACAAACAAACAAAAAAACCAGCACAAAACCCCCAAAAACTGCTGAATATTAAGGACTGAAGAGTAAAATTCACTGTAAGAGAAAAAGCTAAGCTGAGGTCAGCTGTGGAAGTACTGAACCTTTCCATGTTTGAGATGTGGTAGTTTAATGAACTTGCCTTTCAGTAGATTTAGATCATTCTGTTGTCTGTGGGTCTTGTCATCTGCCTGCAGACTCTGATAGGCATCATGTGCCATCCTGCGTTTGGCTCCCGTTTGATGATGGTGATGACTCCCTACAGCTAGGATTGTATTTTTAATGAAAGTTGGAAACGGTGCTGGTCTCCAGGTGAAATGGCTTGAATGCAAAGCTACTGCAGTAAGACTGGGTAACAGAAATTTGCTTCTGAAATAAACTGAAGTCTTGCTTTTGACTACCACAGAGTTGAATCAGTAGCTAATGCTAAACAGGATTAGAGGTTTCATAGTGCAGTCCAGTAGTGCAGACGCTAGCAATTCAAGAAAGACTGTCAGTTATTCACTCTGGTGCAAGAGCAGATAAATTGAAATTTGAGGGAGTTGCCTTTCCTTCGTTGCCTGGTGATCCTGGAACTACTTTGCATTGACACACGTAGGGGATCTGTGGTCTAATGGTGGGAGTCTTTCTCTTTCAGGTTCTGTGGGTGCCCTATTGTTGCGGTTGCAGCAAAGCCCGGTGGACCAGAAGCCCCAGAGTCTGAGAATCCACTAGGTGTTTCTGAATTAATTGAGGTACCTGAAGAACAATATAAAATGTGCTCAAACTTTTTCTTTACATCTTTTGGAGTGCGCTGTATTAGTATCTAGAGATGATAAACTCCTGTATTAATGTCAGTTTTAAGGAACCTGATTCTCCAGGGATTCCTTCCAGTGAGTGAAGAAGTTGGGGTTGTATGCCCCAAAGGTGGATCTCCTTTTTCCAACTACTAGGCTTCAGTGCCTTTGAATAGCTATGTCTTAAAAAACACGTCACACATGGTGAAATTGGTTTTAAAGTTGTAAAGCATTACGAAGCATAATGAGTAAAAATAGCTTTAAAATTCTGCCAAGGCCTTGGTAGGTGTTGTTCTACAATTGTGCCACAATTAAGAAAACAGTAAAGCTGTGAAGTCAGGAACTCAGAAGTTATATGTTTGGAATTATCTCCTTCCTTCCTGTGTGTGTTACGATCCTGTGTCTCAGTGCATGATTCTTTATTCTGAACAACCCTTACCTCTTGCCTTGCACAGGCTGGACAGGGCTGAGCTAGTGAGCAGGTAGTCTGTATTTTGTTTTAAGTCTCATTATTCTCTGTGTGGCCTCATGACTCCATTCAAATACTGCTCTGCATTCAATATGATTAATTTCCTCTTGGACTTTTCTTTGGCAGACATTGCTGCGGTCTTGAGCACTTGGCAAACAGTTAATTTACTTCCAAAAAACATATAGGAAGTGTAGAGGTGACTTAAATCCATATTTAGGCTGGGAAGCTGAGGCATAAAGAAGTTAAGTCCACTGACTTTACTAATTTTGATTTCCAAATTTAAGAAAACTAGGAACTCTTTTGGGATATGCTTGTGTTCAGATCATAGTACCTGCCAATTTTGATTGCAATTGTGAGTGTTTAACAGGAGCGCTAAGCTTTGGGGTCTCTGTTTGGACACTGAGGTGTATTGTCAGTGATTGCCTGTGGAAAGTTTCATTTTTAAGAGGATGACACTGCATGGGAGTTCTGGCAAGAAGCAAATGTAGAATCTGTTCTCTAGAGGAGCACCAGCTGTCTTCATGATGAAACCATCTTTCTCTGATGCTCTGCTTTGCTTACTGCATGCCTTGCACATCTGCAAAAGATAAAAAGCATGACCTGGATTTACCCTGTGCCCTGAATGAGGTAGGGCCTGGAAAAAACAGTCTGATTGTATAGCTAAGAATATATCAGACCCGTGTGAATAAGAGGAGACTTTAAGTGAACTGATTCTTCACAGTTATCCTTAGTTATAGCAGTGTGGGTTGGTTTTTTAGTTTGGGAGTGAGGGAATAATTTGTCAGCTTTTCAAAAAACTAAGTTACATGGCAAGCTGTGTTACATGAAGCTTATACTGTGAATGGCAGGACACTTAAAATAGCTGTTTGAGAGCAGTTAATAGCTTGTAGTAGATTTGTCACCCTTTCTGTGAATAAGCGTTAGGGAGAAGTAGCACCTTTGCCCTGGAGGGATGCCACTGTTGTTTGCAGACAGCAGAAAGTACTCCGAAAATGAGGCATCGTGCTCTGCAGACTTGTCAAGATGCGATTTAGATGCTGCCAGGTTTAAAATACTTGTAAATTGCTGAAGTTAGGGTGCAGTGCCAGTCATCAAAAATCTGGGGGTCATTGGCGTGGGGCAGCAGCCTGGCTTGTGCAAAGGCAGGATGTTCCACGTAGCTGCTGAGCGCTGAATGCCGTATTGCCTCCCAGGCATGGGTGACCTGCGATGGGCATGGGCTGTGGATGTGCTATGGCCTCAGAATAGACTTGGCAAGAACCAGGCTGCTCACAGCAATGTCTAGAGAGATGGAGATAGGCAAGTCCTCAGTTCTACCTTCATTTGGTTCCTGGTAGGTTCACAGGGATGTTCCCTGGGGTTAAAGCCTCTGAAGGAAATACCATGTTGCAGCTGTTTGCCAGTGCTGACACCTAGTATTAGAAGAGCTGGCCAATGCTGTGTGAGCCCTGCCATTGAAGTTCAAGGTATTAGTCTCTTACCAAGGACAGAAAGGATGTCTCCATTGTTCTGCCATTACAACTTGGGCTTAACTTGCAGTTTCTGACCTTAAAAGCAAACATTAAAGGCAGTTCCAAGTTTCTATGCTGATGTTATAACAGTCTCGGAGATCAAAAGTGATTTGAGGCGCAGGGGCGAACCAGTTCCTCTGAAGCACTGTTGGGTCCATGACTGCATTTCTGTAATTCAGGTCTTTTGTCTATGATGGTATATTGTAAGAAACATAGTATTTATCAGCAAAACAGAAATCCTAAACTTGGAGAATTTCTGTAGGAAATGGTACTTATGTAGCTTTTTTTTTTTTAGTGGTTTGATCCTCCAAGAACTGTTAACAGAAATCTGAAGGGGAACTTGACCTTGAAAACTTAACCCACTCTAATAGTTTTTCTGGGAGGGAGGCAGGGATGGGCTTTATGGAGCACTAATATCTGTACACAAGTTTATTTTCACAAAACCCTGAAAAGCTGAAGTAGCAAAACGCACTGGAAACTTGTACTTTTAAGGAGGGTGGGGTGGGGGCATACAGGACTTCCCCTCCCCCCTGCCTTTGCTTTACTGCAGTGTTTATATTGAGTTTGGCAGCAACTTTATTGCCAGTGCGGTTTTGCTAACCAAGCTGAATGTGCAGCACCAGATCTTTCTAAGGCAGAAAATCGAACTGTTCCTGCCTCTAAGTGTGCTTCTCCTCTATGGCACACAGTTAATTTGGCATTGGTGTGTTCTAAGCTCCTTGGGAGATGCCTGAAATCAGTAAAACCGCAGGCTTGTTAAATCAATCATCCACTTGCCTGCCTTTTGCTGTACGGCTGTCATGACTTTTCACCCAGGCACGGTGTTGCTTTTATCTTTTCTTTTTTTTTCCAGGTTCTGAAGTCTCAGGCTTACCTGCCATCAAGAGACCCCTCAGGACACTTCCTTATGTCAGTCGACCACTGTTTCTCTATCAAGGGTCAAGGCACGGTGATGACAGGGACTATTCTTTCTGGCTCTGTTAGCCTTGGTGACAATGTGGAGATTCCTGCCCTCAAGGTGAGTCTCATTTTCACTCCCCCCAGTTTTCCTGACAGAAGGAGACACTCAACAAAGAAGAGAGTGTTCTCTTCCAATCTGAAATTATTCAGTTATTTTCAATGTCTCTGTGTGGGGTTTTTTTGTACTCTACTATAAACAAGCTTGTAATAGGAAGAGACAGAGATTTTTAAGGCAGCCAGTAAAGTTACCTACTCAATTTTAGTGGAATGAAGACTGACCTATGTCAGTCATCAGCATGTTAGACTTTCAAATTCAGAAAAGCAAGGGGGCATGCTTCCAAGATAGGATGGGCTCAAGGACTGAAGGAGGTCTGAGTGAGGTTACTTGTATTTGAGACATGCTGCAGTGAGAAGGTTTGCAAAAGAACCTGAGTAGGTAGGCTTCCCGAGATGTCTGGAAGCAAAGGAAATGACAAGAAGAGGGCATTGAAATGCTTGATGCAAGAAGAGGGCATTGAAATGCTTGATGCAAGAAGAGGGCATTGAAATGCTTGATGCTCATTCTCTTTGTTTGCTGGGGTTTTAATTGATGTCAGCATGTTCTGGGAGAACTGCTGGGATGCAGTAGGTGGCTTGCTGCCCTTGGGTTTTTTAGAGAGCCTGTAGAAAGTCAAGGGGCCTTTCTTTCAATGGACTTGGAACTGCATAACTGCCGTTACTATTTTATTTCCTTAAAATATATTCATCCTTTAGAAGAAAACAAGGTGACTTTTATGCTTGGAACAGGTGAAGCCTATTTCATAGATACTGGTTTGAACTGCTGTGACTTTCCTTTTATTAATTGCCCAGAATGAGTCAAGGCTTCTGGAGCATTTTGCAGCTGCCACTTCAATGGACACAGCCAGTTACGTTCTGAGAGTAGGCAACTTTGGGCTGAACAAGCCTGGATGGAACCCTTTTGGTGCTCTCAGTATTGTCGTGGAGTCGTGTTCCTGTAAGGCCCTTAATCTTTCATAGAGTGAACATGCTGCTTTCTCACTTTTGCCTGTGCTTTGTGAGCAAGTGAAGGACCACGTGGGGCATTCTGATTTCACCTGAAATATTTTCCTGATGGCCGACAATTAATTTTTGGTCAGCCTCTTCTGTGATACCTGCAGCCATCTAGTTTATATCTTGTTGTGATTTGCATGGTAAGTTCCCCATCATGTCTGCTTTCCCAGGGGAGTTCCTCACTGCCCATATTCTCATTTGCAGCATGCAGCAAATTCTGGGAGCCATGCTTGTAATTCCAGTAGGGGAATATGTTTTGCTGGGATTGTAGCTTTGGTTTCAACCTCTCCTGCTTTCCCCTTGCCAGTGTTCCTTCCCTTTTCTGTTGCGTCCTGGGCCTGCCTGCACAAGGGGTCCAAGGAGGGACAGGCAGTTAGGAGTATAAGGCTGATGAGTGCTGAGTGATGGCTCCTGCCCAGAGGGTCCTTGTGTAGCTCATTAGCTACTTTCCTTTTGGCATAGCACAGGCCAAACTTCCTGTCACTTTGCACTCTGGGAGGTGGGAGTGAGGCAGAGCAAAGAAAGAATGCATAACTAGATTATATCTGGGAATGACTGTTCAGCTCTTCATGTATAGTCCAAGAATGTTTTGGGGAAATATGTTTAGGAATTAGTCTGTTCTTTGAGAATCTGTATGAAGGGGAAAAGAGCAAAAATATAGTGTAAACTGGCAATGGGTGATTAAAAGGAGAGTAGGAAGGGCTTTAAGTGGGACATTAAAAGCTGCTTTCTTCCCAGGGGAGCAGTGAAGTGAAAGGCAAGTTAGTGGATAAACAGGACATTGACAAAGAGAAGCTGGGTCACTTTGTTTTTTATTGTCTTTAGCAACTTCCCCCAAAGTTTGTTATTTGTTAATTGCTGTTAATGACTTAATCCTTTCACTACCTTGTGTGAACTAGAAGATGTGTCTGTACCTCTAAGTGCTAATAGTGGTGGGCAGAGTTTTGCATTTTGCTTTTTGCAACTAGCAGCTTGTACATCTTCACGTTCATCTTGTACAGGTATGGAAACCAAGGCGCAGTAGAAGGAAGCAAGTTTTGTAAGTTTGTGTGTTGTACTTCCCCTGCTAGCATCATGCAGGGTTGGCTTAGGATACCTATAAAAGGTCAAACCTTTCTCAGGCCTACAAGGTAATGGAGGAAGCACATTTCACAACACATTGTGGTTTATGACTCTCTCTGACCTTTTTTTGCCCTGACCCTATGGTAACTGAGATTGACGGCTGGTGCCCACTGGGCATTTAGGGACATTACAAACCAGCTGCTTTTTAAATTTGAGGAACCCTCTCAGCAAATGAAGTGGCATCACCTTCCAGTTCTGCTAATGGACTTCGACATCTTTGACCGCTTGAACCTGCACAAAGGAGGGACACAGCAATTAAAAATAAACAGTGACATTCTCAAACACCCATGCTTGCTCTGATTGAGGCTGAGAGCACCAGCAGTGCCTGGATTCCTTTATGCTGTTGCCTATGTATATTGCCATCTGGGGTTGATTATCCATATAGCAAAAAGAAAAATTACATCTATGTGTTTGGCAAAAAGCTTTGACACAGCAAACAGTTCACTATCCAATTGAGTTAGTACTATTTGCTCACTAGCACTTGAAATCCACCTTGAAGAGCATGAACCTAGGATTTCTGCAGCAAAAATGTAGTGTTGGCAGAATTCTGAATGTCCTTTAAGTTTATTTCAGTGGTCTTTCAATCTCTACAGTCTTCCAGTTTTATAAACTGTAACAACTCATGACACTTTTATTTCTGCTTTATAAAAGTTGAAGAGTTTGAGTAGTAAAGATTTTTTTTCAACGTCGATTCATTTTGATTTCCTGATAGGTTTGGCAATAACCACTTTAAAATATTTATGTAAGAATATTTTGTTTAGTGTATTCAGTTTGAGCATGAATGTCAAATTCTAGTGCTGCTGTGTCTTTTTATAGCATACTTTAATTGAAAAAGGAAAATGTTTGGGTTTTTTTCAGTGGGGCAGAAGTATCTTTGCCTTCCTTACCCAGGTGGAAAAAGAAAAATGACAATTGAAGCTACTTAGAAGGCAAAAAAACCAGGCAAGAAGCAGGACTTTTGTTCTTATCACTGGTTGTCTTCAAACAAATGAAAAATAATCCTTGTGTAAAAAGTAATGGGAAATTTTGTATGTTATGTCGTCTTCCTTCTGCCCAGTGTGAGCTGAATGGCGGGTGGAGGTTCGTGGCTTCGTTGGAGCCCATACAAAGCACTGTGTGCTGCTACTGTACTGCGTTTTGTCAGAAGTGCATGAGTGCCTTGAAGGCCAAGCAGCTGTACTATTGGTAAACAGTTACGTTGATGTTTTCCTGTAGGGCATCGTATGGGGATTTGCCATGTGCTGAAGCTGAATGATGTATCTGGAGTAATGTAGTACACAGTTATTTCTTATGCACTTCTTACGTGGACACCCAGTCATTGGACTGACCTTGGGGAGGTGCCTCTTTAGACATTTTCTAATCTGTTATCTGTTAGGTGTGGTTGAACCCCCTGTCATTCAGGGGGAACAGGAACGTTCATACTGGGTTCAACCTTCACTATCCCTGAGATTTGCAGGAGGCAATTGCTGTTATTAAGGCTGCAAGTGTGTTTATGCTATGCTGCTCTTGTAGTTGGAGAGTAGTCCTGCAGGTGTTTCCGTACTCTGAGATACTTTCAAGAGGTAATCAAATTTGGAAAATGTGAGAAACTTGCTTCTGTTTCTCTAGTCAAGTCTCCAAGTAAATTACAGTGTCCATTTAAACCAGTAGTGGATTCTGTCTTGGCAAGAGCCTCTTGGCTGTCAAATTACATTGACTTTATGAACTTTTAAGAGGCATCATTTTGTCTGATACTGAGAAGCTTCATGGCTTCATATGTGTCCACCACATGCAAAGAGGTTTTGGGTTTTTTTTCAGATGCTTTGGCTAGATAACCTTGGTCTGGGATTTTTTTTTTTTGCAAACACTAGTTTTTATGGGTCATCCAACAAAAAAATTCTCCTGTGTCTGATAGAATAACCCAAATAATATTTGCAATACTACTTCCTACAAACCACTGTAGCTGTTCAAATTGTAACAGATATATCTGCTTTTGCCCACGTGTATGTATTCAGCCTGTATGATCTCCCAGGACCTCTGGTTAGTGAGCTTTAGTACAGAAATGCAGTAAGAACTAATTTGTGTATTTAAGGACTTGTTGCATAATTGGACTTGAGTGGTTAAGTGTTGTCAGAGAAACTCTAAATCTTGGAAAACGAAGATGAAATAAACCTCACTGAATTGGATCATGAAGACACTTGTATGTGGACTTTCATGGTGAAATCTTAAGTTTTTACCACTATGATTTTGAGTTCTTTGGACCTCGTAATATAACCCTTCAGAAATTAAGGTTATCTTGACTGGTTTTTTGCTCTGCAAATAGATAGAACCCTTGCTAGATTTTCTGAGGGTATGTCTGTAGTTTCTGCATCTGTTCTTTGCAACATTGCTTGGATTTTTCTTGCTCATTGATACAAACAGCTTTTAAAACACAATGGTTCATGAGCTGGGGACAAAGTCTAGCTTGCCTTGAACAGTTTCATTTCATTGAAATGCTGTGTAGAAGGGTAGTTCAGAAAACTGGGTTGGGCGGAGAATCAAATTTAACCGATAAAATCGTGAAAAGGCAGTTCATAATACATAATAAAATACAAGAATATTAAATCCTAAATCAATAAATTAAACATATACACATAATGTTATACACGTGGTTTAATTCAGTACAGGTATTAAACCGTTTCTTTAATTGTCTGCCACTTCTAAAGCATGGGTTGTGTTTTTTGGAGATTTTCTCCTTTCCTAGAAAACATCAGTGTGAATCCTTTGGTTTTGCATCTGCTGTGGCATTTACTTAAAAGCAAAATATGCAGGATTTGGCTTATACTGGAAAGTACTCTGCTTTCAACATTTAGGATATTATCAGTTGTTTTGGAAGAATTAAACTCCTCAGTGCAGTTCTTTGTGGTTAAGCAAAGGATTAAAGACCTGATCCAGGCCTGTGGAATGAAATTTAGATCTGGCAGTAGAAACTCAAATCTTTTTGGCTCAATCTCCTGAACGAGTAGGAGTAGCAGATGCTGAGCTCTTTCTAAAGATCAGTTCCCTCATTTTCAATGTATGGTTTTGGAACTTTTTACTATGTGGGTATTTTTTGGTTTACTTTTTTATTTCTGTTTTAGTTCACACTTTAAAAACTAAACCAACACCATGCCCTAAAAACAAACAAAAAAACCCCACACAACAAAAAAACCCCACAAACCCAAGGCCCTGAAGAACACAGTCCATTTTCGTTTTGTATTTAAAAAAAAAGTCCAGTTAACTTTAGACTTTAAAAAGGCTCAGGAATAAAAATGCTCAGGAAGAGATGTGTGTGTTGATATTCTTTCACTGCCTGTTACTCAAGTACAGTGGTTTAGTTCATATTGCTTGCAATTTTTTATTAAATATCATGTAGGTACTTTAATAATAATAAAATACACATAAATACTGGCTGAGTCACCATCCCAGGAGGTATTTGAGATGTGTAGATGTGGTGCTTAGGGACATGGTTTAGCGGTGGTGGACTTGGCAGTGCTGGGTTAACTGTTGGACTTCATGATCTTAAAGCTCTTTCCAGCCTAAACGATTCTGTGATTCTAGGTACAGTAAAAAGAGGGAGCAAGATAAAGGACTTAGTGTGTTAAGGTTTGTTTTATTCAGGACCAGGGATAAGACATAACAGAAAGGGAGCTGGATATGTATCATGGAGGTTTTGACTTTTTTTTTCTTACTTGGTCAGAGCAGAAGGGAATGAAGCTAGGGGAGAGCAGCCAACCTGAGTAGTGCTAATCCAAACCATACACTGTATTTCTGGAGCTTGTGTGTATAATGTGATCTCCGTAGGCAGAAAAGTGGCCTAGTCAGTGCTGGCCTATTAACTCTTCAAATACTAAAATTCATCTGCAGCTTTTTTTGGAGGTCCAGATACGCCCTGTGCTCCCTGCCAGCTAAAGACAGTTGGGATACAGGTTGCTTTCTAAGGGATTAGAAAAATTACCCAAAGTGTACAAGTTTCTTCCTATGCGGATTTTAAAAGGAAGAAATTTGTATGTGATTTATCCACTTAAATGGTCTTTAAGTGACTCTTTGGGATCCAGACTCCACATGGAAGTGTAGAATCACTGGAAACAGTATTGTCTATGGTGGAGAACTTTAACTTCTGCAGTGTCTCTATGGTGTTGATTGCTTGTTTGGTGTTATCTGCAGTGCTGACTGCTTCTAGTTAATGCAGGACGTAATTTGAAGTGTGTATTTTGTGCTGTTGCCATGCATATAATTTTGCCTTAATAGTTAGAAAGTGCAGAGAGTTATTATCACTCTTTCGAAGTGACTGATCTTTTCCACTTACACTATAGGTTGAAGAAACTTTTCTCCCTCCTTTTTCTCAGCTGCTGTTGCAGTCTTGAGTAACAATGCAGTTGTGTATGCATTCTTCCCCATTAGTACATCTTGGCTTGAAACCAGCATCACTCACGGTCATATTCAGAACCTTGGGAGGTTCTGAAGATCTTCAGAAACTACCTTTGAGAGAATAACACCACTCAGTGTTTATCAGGTTTTGTCCTCTCTCTCATCACATCCATTCTGGATTCAGCCTATGGAAGAGAGTTCAAAAATACCACCTAAGGTTTCTCATCTGACGCTGCAGGTTCTGATATCTCCTCTACAGGATATGCTTTCCTAGGGCTAAATGTCTTGCATTTATAGTTTGAGAGGCAGTCCTACAGCCATCTGAAGTCGGTACTCTAAGCAATGGTCCTGTAAGGTGCGTACAGGAGGGGAAAGGATTCAGGATGACTGGAGTCATGACTAGGATGCAACTGAACAAGCATGTTATCCTGGGACTTAGTAGGTAACACCTTTCCTGTTGAACAGTTGCTGTTCTAGTGTTCTAGTGTTGTGTTCTTGCGTTTGTGTATCCTGGGGTTCAAGATTAGTTTGGAATTGTTAATGGACATGGCTATAGCAATCACAAATTTTCATTGTGCCTTTTTCTTTAAACTTTATGGTAACTTTTTGAAGCAAGGGATGGCTGGTTTGTGTTTGCGTAACTGTGTTTGTTTAAGCATTGCTGCTGCCAGGTCATTAACTGTATTTTTATTTCTTTTAATTTATCAGGTAGAATTTTTCTCAATCCAGTTCAATTGAAAACAGACACGTGCACGTACACATACTGTTTGAGCAGGAATCTTTGTGGAACGCTTGAATAGTAATTGGAAAGGTAGCCTTCTATATGATAAGCATCTGTGAATGTAACTGTAGTATGAGTAGGCTTAGTTAGGGCAGCATGTAACTATCATGTTTTAAATGTTTAAGTTCAAGTGCTGGAGGCACTGGCAAAATTTCAGTAACCAGAACGAAAGAAGGGAATGTCACTTTTTTTTGTTCTTCCTTGGTCATCCATATATAGTACAATTCCTCATTTGATCAGGCTTTTAAGAAGCAAAATGATTCAGCAAGCACTGTGTTAACTAAGCTGTGGTCTGCATTTTATAAAGTTCTGCTCAGATCTGGGCACTGGCAAAAAAGGGATCTGAAGATTGAGAATGTTTATTTAACCAACTGCTGAAGATAAACTTCTAAATTTGACCAAAAGGCAGCAGAAAATACACTAGTGCATAAGTGCCCAGGATTCTGTAATTGGTCTATTACCAGAGCACTTCCTTGAAGTATTGCTATAACACCGTAACAAGTCCTCTGGACTTCGTGCCTGGTACTGTGTGTTCCTGAGGTGACCCCGTTTATAAAACTCTAAATTTTATTCTTTGTTACTACTATGAAAGCTACATGAGAGTTGACTTTGCTCTTCAAACATTTGTTCAGCTGATCACCCGAATCTGTCCTCATATGCCTGTGACATTAACATGTATTGTTGAAACTAAATGTAAGGGTACATCTCTTCACTAGAGTGTTCCCGTAACTTTATATTAGCTGGTGCAGTTTGAAATGAAAGATAAAGTAATTCCAGAGAAAGCCAGTATTTACAGTATCAGCTAGAATAATATAATTATGTCAGCTGCCCAGATAGTACTGCGATGAACATGATATGGATGCCTAGACACAGATTTTCATTTACAGCACTCTGAAATGAAAGTTACAAACTCCCAGGCTCTTCATGGCTGTAAAGATTAGCTTGAAAGCATATGCCACAAAATGCAGTTGGCTGCTGCTTCTCCAATAAATAGTCAAGAATAAATGTTTCACACTTTAGAAATCACAAGGAAAGGTCAGATAACCTTTTTAAAGAGTCACTGTAGCTAATACACCTTTAAATGCTTAAATTGTAGACTTAAAAGCTATCAAACCTTTGTGAAAGTTAGATTTAGTAGTTGGCCTGTCTTCTGTCTGGGCAGCCTGTTTTTAAGATATATTTCATATATGGGTTGTCTAATCGATTCTGCAAAAGACTGGCAGAGATGGCCTTAGTCTTTGTTCAGTTTGTACCCCAAACACTCACTACAAAGCACAGAAAAGAGGATTGTAAGGGGAAACTTGAAAACATTTATCTTTAGTAAAGGATTGAAATAAATACCCAATAAGACTAAAATAAATGCCCAGTTTGGCCTTTAGTCAACACAAAGCAACACCAGTTAGTTTAGTCTGAATGCTAGGAAGTATACAAATCTTTCTAAGAATTGAACAAAATCCCATCCCGGACTATTTTGCCTTGTGTTTTAGGAAAGAATTGGAGTCAGGTGGTGATGCGTAATGTTTTGAAGATGTGTTTCTATTTCACATGTTCCTTTTCTATGTTCCTTTTCTGTTGTTGGCATGATGCTCTGGTTTGGGGTGAAACAGTTGTTTGTACAAAATGTATTAAAGTGGCAAGGACCTTCAAATTAGTGCTTCATTCCAGTCTTGTCAAAGGCTGCTTGACTGCTTGGGCTTTAGAGGAGGTTAACTATCTTCACCTTGGGGTAGGTCTGTAATCTCTTGTGGATGGAGGTGGAGGAAGTTCTCCAGTGTGGTGATAGAGTGAGGTCCTAACTTGCTCTGAGCCCTCCTGTGAGCCCAAGATCCTACATGATTTGAAGTTCAACACAGTTTATTCTGATGTGTTAATATTTCTCAGGCATGCAGTTCCCTAAGTAGTGGGAAAATGGTGGAAATCTCCAAGTTGGTAGAAATTGTGATGTGTCTGTTCTTCCTTCTTCCAGCAAGTGTTAAGAGATTGGTAAAAAGTTCTAAGATACATTCATATTCAAACATGTTTTTGTAGTACAAAGAGTTCCAATTTTTTTTCAAGTCTTTCCTTTTACTTGTGTCCTTGTTTTGTTTTCATCTTCACTTTTACTGCTCACCCATCCTGTCTGTTCAGGTTGTTGAACTTTTGATATTTAAATGTGCTTTCTAGATATATAATATGTACAGTGGTTGTCTTCTTTGAGATCAGGGGTTCTTGCCCCACTTTTAAAGAGGCTCTTAAAGATTTTAAAATCTGTGGAGAGAAAAAAAGAGCCTTTGCAAACTTCAGGCTTACTGTTAGGAATGGAGATAATAGAGGTAATGAGCAACAAGAACATTCTTAGGGAAAACAATTGTGGTTTCAGTAGGCTCTGCCTCTTAAACATGTATATGCTGAAATGATTTGGTGGACTACCATAAATATTGAGGATAGTTTCTTTTTTTTAAGGGATGTTTATGTCAGGAAGCTAAGCGCTAATTTTAAAAAATGACACTAATTTTCTAGTAAAAACACATAAATAAGGGTGTGAAGTTAAGGGTTCTATTCAGGTTTTAAAAACTTTTGGGAGCTTGGGTTTTTTTTTTTTTTTACACGAGCTTCCTGGTTTAATCTTGATTAGAAAAAGCAAGAGCATGATAAATTTCTGTGTTGTTTTTAATCAGGGGTGATTCTAATTCTTGTCTGAGAGTTGCATAAAGTTAGTTAATACTGGCAAGATGTTTTTGAAGATTCATACGTGGGAAGAGAGATGAGATTTTTATATCAGACTTAAGTGGGGTGGGGGCGAAAGAAGAAGTTTAGCATTTAGGCATAGTTTTGTGGTTATGGTGTGACTCACAAGAACGACTCAGGGCATCTGACATGTACATTGCAAACAGTTGTAAAAACATACCATTAGATATCCACAATGTGTAGTGGGCTGAGTTAATGTTCTCTTGAATCCATAGTTTTAAGTTTTCTGGTGCAGTGACTGTAACTCCACAGACTATTGCCTTTTGCTTCACATTATATTCTTGTCCCTGATGGACAAGGTCCCTTCTGATCAGCTCAGAAGTGAAGTTTTAATCCTGCCTTTCATTTGTTCAGTGTCTTCTAGCTGCACTGACACCAACCAGGGCTTTTTACTTGAGTCCGGATTTAGAGACTTCGACAGAGAGAATGCACTGATGTGATTAAAATTTATGTAATTACTCACAGTGCTTTACAATGTGCATGTTTCTTTTCTTGCTGTTTTCCTGTATATGGAAAATCAGATTTGAAGGTTAGACTTATGTTTAAATATGATTATACTTTAAAGTTTTCCTTAATGTCTCTCTCAATCTTAAATTGTGTAGTAGTAATTTTCCCTGATGTGAACTTTTGCAGAAGTATAGTTTTGAACCTATTGGTCCTATACCTGAGGATGACCATGTAGAAATGAGTCTTGTGGCTTCCTAGATTTTCCTAGATTTCTTGGGAATCTTTGATAATTTGAATTAATGTGTTTTGCTTTCAATTTTTGAAAGTAATGGCTTTTGTAATGAATTCCTTAGCTTTAGTCTCAGTTCAGAAGGAGACTTATAAACATTTAACAGTTTTAAAAGAAGCTTTTAGGAAACTACAGTATCTGTGGTATGTGCTACATGTAAGAGGGTTTTTTTATATTTTCATTTCAGAAAAGTGTAGGTGTGTTGTGTGTGTTTTTTCTACAAAGCTATGAAGAGCTTTTTTCACACATTTGTGATAGAGTGAGTATTAGAGTCTGGTTCAGATTCTGCTTAATGTTAGCTTTAACACGGGTAAGACTTCATTTGGTGTTTCAGTTTCCTCACAAAAATAATTGATTCCATCTATTGTTTTTTACCTGTGTTTGTAAGTCAAATATTAAGACTTTGGTAGGTTGATATTGAAGCTATAAATGGCATAACAACAAAAAAAAAATCATCTTCCCCATATGTAGCAAGTGTAACAAGTGGAATTTGGTTTGAGAGGCTGACTGTGTCTCCTGCACTGATAATAAGAGGAAAGTGCTTTTCAGAGTGCCCAGAGAATGGCACGGGAAGTCTTGAAAGTTGAGCGTGTTGGGTTGGGGGTGTGTGTTTACAGGCATTGAAAGTTAGTCATAAAGGAAAAGAGATTGTCAGAGATTGATTATCCCCGTTATGACTCAAATGATTTGCAGCCATGAGAACTCAGTGTTCATGTAAATCAGGCTGCTTTTAGTTAATGATGGATTTAATTGTTTAACTGTAAAAATGGCCAATGAAGGACTGTAACTTTTTTGTTTTGGAGTCTAAGACCATCCCCATCTATATTTAAGGAGCACATCAAACGCATTTCTCCTGTGTAATTTTTTGCATAGTAACACTATCTAGTTTGAGTTCATAGTATTCTGATAATGATCAGAATTCTGCAATAATGAAAAATAAGTCAGAGCTGGAGCAGGCAAATACGGAGGGCTTTTGCACCTTCAGAGTAATTTTTATTGTGGTTTTGCTCATAAATACATTGAGCTTTAGTTTTTGTGAAGCAGACGGCTCAGTGAAAACGGGAGAAGCTGAAACCAGCACAGGCAGGTGTTGAGCACAAGTCCCCAATGGGCTCTCACGAGGGTTATGTCACAGACCTTCAGTTCTTTTTATTAGTCTTCTCAGATTTGGGCTAAATTGCTGGGTGATTCTGTGACAGAAACATCCAGATGTATCAGCATTGCTTAAATCTGATTCCAGCCAGTCTTCATGTAAAGTTTGTTTACACCTTGTGCATCCCATGCTTGCTCAGGTACCTTCTTCTCAGAGCTGGTATCTTGTTGCTTCAAGGCAATTTTAACTCAAAATTAGCAGGCCACAGAATGGGAGTATTTAGTTATACCCTTTGAACCATGCTAGAAAGATGCAGAGGACTTAAGCGTTCCAAAAATTTGAGCGTTTTCAGCCTCATCAATTATTTTTAATATTAAAAGTCAGCAGATGGAGCCAAAGGCTTGTAGAAAAATTACTTATGCTGAATGTAGATTAAACCACGAAGCCCACTAAGTTTAATGTTTCTACTGAAAGTTGTAACAGCAAAGCGATTAATTTGCTATTAAACCTCGTACTAGTGTCTTTTTTTCATTCCCATGTCTCTGTGGAGTGAGAGCTCGCCCCTTTGTATAGCCAGACTCTAACAAGACTGAAAAGAGTAAAGTTGAGTGGGGACATGATTTTCTTGGTAAATTCCCATCTGTGGAAGGTTTTTTACAGCATTGTTCACTACTTGTATAAAAGTGTTACATTGTCAATATTTTACTTCTATGAGCACAGTAATTGGAATTCACTATTGAGGGTTAGATTGGAATTCATTACAACCTCATTTTCATTATGGCACAGTTGGTAAGGTACTGAGGTTTCATGTTTTTGTTCTGAAGTAACTGAAATAAGTCTTTGCCTTAGATAACATGTCAGACTTGATATTCTAATAGGCTAACCCTATGCTTTTATTGAATATTAACATCCTTTTGGGATTTTAAATAATATCTTTAGAAAAATAAGGGGGTGGAATGTTTTCCAAACAGTGTGCAATTTATCCCACTTTAATAAAATAAACCAGAGACATTAAGTGGTACATACGTCTGCAGGAAAAAGGAGAAAAAAGGTCATAGTTATTAAATACGATATCCAAAGGGGATGCAAAAAATGATAATGCTGACTGAACAGAGAATATTCCTGTGGTACAGTACAGTGTTGTTTTGCCTTTCAGTAAAGGCAAGAAAAGGAACATGTGAAGTGACTGTTGCAGCCGTATTGTCTGTGTAAGTTTCATGTGAAATTTTTTCTCCTCTAAACCTAACCTGAAGGATTGAAATGTACATGTGTTACACATAAAATTACAATGTAAGTGGTATAGAAATGTATGCTTAAATATTGCCCTTTTTTTTTTCCTCTCTTGTTTTAAAGATTTTTTTGAAGCTAGGTCTCTCTAGTTCAGAGCCATATCTACTTAGAGTGACTTTTGAAACTTGACTTTGTGGCCAAGTTAAAAGCTTTTCTTATTTTTCTGTTTATCTTTTGGCCTCATCTGTGTTCACGTTATCTTTCCCCATTCCTCCTGTTGAAAGACAGTGATAAAACTTCAACCAGTTGTACCAGCTTGCTGCCTTAATTTCCTCTAATCAACATTGGCTGTTACAGCAAGAGTGTCTAACATTGATACTTATTTTTATTTTGAATGGTATGATCTGTTCATAGTTTCAGATTCATTCCTGACTTGCTGTAGGTTTTTCTAGTTAGATAGTTCTCTTCCTAAATAAAGGTACCCAGTCACTTTCAATAAAATTATGTTTTCTTTTCAAGCCATTTGAATTGTGCCAAAAGCCTCATAAAATACAGGACTGGAGGGTGCCTCCTGAATTATCTTAGTCCAGTCCCCTGAAAGTGCACGTAACCAAACCTTGCAGTCTCACTGTGATGAATATCTTCTGTATCTATATTTGTTATAGAATAATATCAATGCATTTTAGAATAAAGAGAATATAACCTTGTGATGCAGGAAGACTACTTTTTGCTGTGTTTAAGAGACTTCTGGATACACAAAGTTCATCGTTGATTTGCTCTGAGATAAATGGCGATATCCTCTGCGTAGCGTTGCCCTTAGAGATGAGAGCAAATGCGGGTTTGGTTTTTGAGAGAAGAATGTTTTGGCTAATGAAGAACAGTTAGTAGTTGTGGTGGCTGGGGCAACGGGGTCTCCTTAGCAGAGACACTGTACAAAAAGCAGAGGTAACTTCCTAATGTTACAGTGGTACGTGTTTTCAATTGCAAGTTGTTGCCTTTGTCTCCCTTTAAAATGCTCTTCTGATACTGGGTATTTCTCCTAGATTTTAGTAATTCCTAAACTGGGTGTTTTTTAATTTTGCCAAATTTTTTCATAGTTGTCTACTTCCCTGGTGTGTGGGGGTTGTCCTTGGGCATTTCTTAATTTTAAATTAAGAAGGTGCATAAAATTACAATACATAAAATGTACCAAGAGAGTTGTGATGCAGATTTTCACTATTGAGAAAGTTCATAATCCCCCAATATTTTGAGGGAATGGGAGCGGCTAGTGACTATAGTGGACAAAAACCTGCAAATGAGAGAACCTGATCATGAAGTACATCTAAAAAAAAATCTGATGGAACTTTTAAAGCTACAGTGGCAAAGACAAAAAAAAAAGTTCCTAAATATAGTGAATAAGGAAAATTTGTATTGTTGGATAGGCTAGATAAACTGGACTGGATCCAGTCATCTCAAAGAATTTCTTGTGTCCTGCACACTTAAGATTTCACGTCATTTCGACTTTAAATTAAAAATTGTTCTAGCTTTCAAGACTGTGAGGGAGTGTCAGTTGCAGTTTTCTAGTCCTGACTGCACACAGAGTAAAGACATGTGAAACCTTCCAGTCTTGGAATATTAATTTTGAAGCCTAATTGTGGTACTTTGAAATGTCATTGGCCATTTCGATGCAGGTTGTGCCAGGAGGTGTGACTGGGCACGCATCAGCCATGGGACCCTGAGTGTGGGAAGTGGAAGATTCTGTGAGGAAAGAAATCTAGTAGAAGAGATATACATAGACAGAAAAAAGAAAGGAAAGAAAAGTTGGGTTTGGGGTGCTGCAATACTGTGTAAAGTATTCAAAGATTGTTCTTTGTGTGAAATACCTTTCCATGCCAGCATTAACAGTCTGCTCTTCTTTTATAGGCTTCAGTCTGCCCTCTTTACTTTTACCAAGTTTCTGTTGTTGGTGATCTGCTGCCAGGCATTGCTGTGTGAAGGCTCTAGTGATGTTTTTCTATTACCTGTCCATGTTGCAACCTCTGTGAGACTATTTTTAAGGTCCCCTCATGGACCACGTTTAGCTTCCTTTTAACAGAACCCATAATGGTTTAAAATGCTTTATAACTGGACTGCTGTTTTCCATCTCTTCTTCCTGGACATGACCATTTCCTTATTGTTAATGTATAAAATCCCAGAGCAGATCTTCAAGTTTGGTGTTTTTTTTGGTTTTTTTTAATATTTTGAGTGAATCCTAAACCAAATCAATAAAGCACCAACAAAATCAAAATTACATATTGTTCCTAGTATATCCTGAATATTTTGGCCAACATTACAATAGCCAAGGGAATCCTGTTGAGTATTCACTGTGCTTCAGTGGTACTTGCACATCACTGCATAGTGGGCTTATTCCCTTCCTGGAACTGCAGTAGGTTTCTCATGTTTCTGTTACAGGTGTCTGATACTTGATACTGGAAAATGAAGCTACTTGCTTTAAGTAAGAAATGAATTTGCACAGTTGTTCAGAAATAGTGAAATATGTTGATGGTAGTTGAAATTTGCTTGGATCTTGCTAATGGTTTAAAAATCATGTCAGTAGGACTGCCACTAGAAAGAGCATGTGTAAAATGTAGAAATACTTACCTGATGACAGCTGAGCAGTTTAGCCAAATAGAAAGTGTGTTTAGAAGATAATAGTTTGGAGTTCTAGCATTTGAATGCAGCTCCTGGCTGTCACTGTCAGAACATACTAGGTGTGCTTGCAGCATGTATCAGGAATCATTTCTTTTATAATCAAGCCTAGGTGGTGGGTTTTTTTTTTTTTCAAATTGGACAGCTCTTCTATAGTAAGTTAACAAATCCTTGAGAGGCAAAGAAGTCACAACTCCGCCTATTGTAAATGCTTGTTGTATCAGAGGTGAGGGACCCTTTTCATGAGTTAATCAAAAAGACCTATGCAAACAAGCAAGAGGATTTTTTCCCCCGTCAGTCACTACAGTTACAGAGCCTGACATTGTTAGGTGAACCTTTGTGATCTCATAGGCTACTGCATACTCTTGTGCGCCAGACCCCTCTTAATAAAAATGTGGGGCACTGGATACACAAATTCATAGCAGCTGTCACAGCTGGGCTGTGGTGAAGTTTGGTCAAGACCCTTTGAACTTTTTATTTCACACTAATCCCATTTAGTGTGATCAATATATGGACCTCCAGCTCCTTAGGTCTGTTAATTAGGTGTCAAGTGTTGGGTTGGCCTGTGTCAGGCTGTAAAATACAAACACAGACTATCAGTAGGGAAGTGAAGTGTTTATTGTCTGAATGTGTAAGAGCCATCGGTTCTGAACAGTTGCCTTCCTAGTCTGAGATGTCCTTAGGGATCTTGAGAGCCTTTTGTTTCAGTAAATAGTTAAATAAGCATTTCCCCAAAAATACTGCTGTGGTTGGGGACTGCAGAATATTCTATTCTACTAAAATAATTTGGTGTTGGACTATCTTACTTCCCCCCATGCCTCCCTTCTTCCCTCCTCCCCTTAATAAAAATGCTTAATAATTGCTCTGGTAACTATTGCAATGGGTTCAGACAGGAGTCCTTGTTTTGTGTACATATGTGTAAAGTGAAGCTTCTCCTAAGACTTTATCAATATTTATTTTAACTTGTGCTTTGTAGCATTCAGGGAATAGACAGGATAACTTAGATCTTCATTTCCCCATCTCAAAGAACCTCGGGACTTTTTTTGAACTCCCCCCTCTTTACTTCTCTATCGTTCAGGGAAGGGTAAATATGTAGAATGATATTTCAGCTTTTCATACGTTTTGGGTTCCTTTATTTCAGTCTTCCAGTGACAGAAAAGACTGGGGAGTTGTGAATAGTTTGTTTCATCTCCTTTGAAGAAACCCTTAAATTTATAATCCCAGATCAGACCTTTCCTATAACTCACGCAACTCATCCTGTTAACTGTTTTAATATATGGCACTGCTATTTCATTAAACAACATCCAGGAATAATTAGTTCAGCAACGATGCCTCGGAACAAAAGCCCTTGATTTCGTTTAACTTTATAAGTTGGTCTCTTTTGATCTGCAAGAACACATCTGGGGCCTTTAGGAAAGCAGAAAGAAAAATATTAAATGTTTAGTAAGGCTGTTGGTGAAGGTTTCACAGCGCAGTAACCCTTTGGGACCAGGATGTAGCTTAGAGGCAAAAAAGTGTCAATTTTTTATTTCATAAGATATCGCATGGCACCTCTAGACGGTAAATGCTGGTTTTGCTGCTGATGATCACTGCTTTCTGGCTTTATTTTCAGAGTGTCAAAAGATTCAGGCTCATCATTCCTTCCTCAATTTTCTCCTCCATTTTTCTTCCCTCAGCTGCATGTGGATGGATTAATTGGAATCACTGCTGTAAACATGACAATTTTTTTAACCGTGTATCTGTGCATTAGAATTTGTTGCTCTATCCAACTCTGCACTGTGTTTTGTTCCTTTAATAGCTTAGTTTTGTTTGCCAGGAAGGTAGGGGTAAATCCATTTGTTGTATACTCTAGACTCAACTGCTGAGATGTGGAAAAAGCACAATGCAGAGGATATAAATTTAGGCAGCTAATCTTAATCAACGAGCATGTTAGAAATTGTTTACCAGTTGAACTCTTAAAATTTGCCACAAAAAAAATCCTACCTCAAGGAAAAATCCTATGAAGACTTTGTATACCAATTTTATTTTTTATTTTATAAAAATGATTATTGCAGAAAATACTGGTCTAATAGTAACAAATTGCCTTTTATTTTCTTCTCATGGCAGAGGTAGCCTTTGTTTTGATTGTAATTAGTACAAGGAGTTCAGTAGGAGTAGTACCGTATCATTTGATTTGTACTGATGTGCATACGTGGCTTGCTTGTTTGCTGCATGGCACTGGAGTGCTGTTGTGTTTATATTTTAAGTATTTCCTAGAAAATGTACAAAACGTCACGATTAATGTTAACATTTGCCACAGCTAATAAAGCCTACCAGATCTCTTGGTAATTATTCATCACCTGTATTTCATTTTGTATAAATCATGGCTTCTGTTAACGAGCTTATTTTAGAGAAGGGACAGAAGAATTTTGTTCATGAGAAAGAAATAAGCAAAAGAACTTTGTTCTTATTTTTCCCTTTGAGTTGTCAAAATAGAAGTGAAAAGAGCTGAAAATATTATTTTTCATTATAGGTTTTATTTTTAAATGCAGCTTTATGTTCACTCTGTGTTTGTTTTCCTTAGTGAGCCTTTAACTCCAAGGTTATGACCCAATAATGACCTCCTCTTTCCACTCTCAATTGCTTTTGACCTACTCCATTAAGTAAAAAGAAATAACCTAACAGAAGGGTAACCAGATCGCTGCTACCACACCAAGGAAACAGGCAGGCTTTGGGATGCTCTTCTTTAATCTCTCTATCCACAGAGCCTTCATTTTAATTTGCAAAATTGAACCCAGATCGAGAGCAGTAAAGCCTGAATACGGTAAATATTCATGCCTCAGTGATCTAGCGTGGGTCCATTACATTTCAGAGATTGGGAGAATTACCTTTTGGATTATGTATATTCATGGACTGATTTTTATTTGAGATATAATATTACTCACATTGGGCTACATGTCACACATACTACCAAAACCAGCCTTTTCACAAAGCTCCAAATGTTCTTTACATGTAAAAGTTTTACTTCTCTACCTTGTAGTTTCCTCCCTTTCATGCTTTTCAAAGACTGGTAGTAAACAAATTTCTTTTAAAGAAGAAAAATCCTAGTAGAAGTTCTTCTATAAAACCTTCAACCCTGTGTTTACTGTGATACATTCTTTTGCATGTGACTTTGAAGTCTTCAGATAAAATTATTATTGTTCTAACCCTAAATCTATTTGGAAAAAAGAATTCACTTCATTCTGTTGGAAGCAAATTCCAGACTGCTTTTCTTTAACCTATCATTTTGCATTTGTTTTGACTTACTGTTGGATTTTTTTTCTTTGAAAAATGCTTTATTGAACTATTTTTTTGACAAGTTGCAAACTTTTTAATTGGTATGTAAATGTAAAGCTTGTTCTATGTCATAGTTTTACTATGGATCTGACATTCTCTGCCTAGATACTTGCTGGATAAACTCATTGGCATTATGTTATGCTTTACTTCGTCATCTGTAGTGGTAGATGGCACAAGCAGTTCCACTAACTTTAGGGATACTCGACATCTTAAGATTCCTTTTTGTCACAAAAAAAAGATTTCAGTCATTTGGGGATGAAAGAGGGTATAGTAGGTTCTGGCTTCTGCTTCCTTCCACATGTCCTTTGAATGTGAGTATCTCTTCCCTACCTACAGCCCTAAGCGTTCAACGTGTACAGCTGTTACGCTCTCCTGGACAGAGGAATAAAGGGGATGTGGCCCTTCCCTGTCTGAATTGACTCATCCAAATCTAGAAGAGACAATACAGAGGGAAGATAAAGGTGCAGTGAGACTTGGTGCTCTTGGTCTATTCCCCTTGTGAGTCCCAGGCAGAGGGGATGATGTAAGGGGTGTGAACTGAAGATCATACTAAGAACATGTAATTACTGGGGAATAATGCCATGGCAAATGGTGCTTGAGCAGCCCAGTCGCCTTCTGTGGCACAGTGTAGAGATGGGAGGAGTCACGGCTTCAGTAAGGCTGGGGAAACACCTCTCACGGCATTCTCGTGGGGAGGTATGGGCTGGGTTTGGGGGTTTTGGTGCGAGTAGAAAATTGGCTGATGTGGTAGAGGCTATTGGAAGCTTCGCTGTGAATGAGGAAAATTGCTATGAAATTATAAATATTCTGAAAAATCAGCCTTTTGCTTTCAGAAATTGAATGCTGAGTTTGGATTGTGACAAATTATGCAGTTGAGTTTCTGGTCTGCAGTGAGGCGTAATGCCATGTTATATCACAAGGGTGACAAGATTACTGAGCTTTACCAAATAAAATACTCCGGTAAGATAGCAAACATGAAGTACAGTGTGAATTTGATGGTTTACAGTAAATGATGAATTCACGGCAGTTCAGTCACGAGCAGAAAAGCAATAGAGGATAGTTTTCTTATTCAGTGAGCTTTGTCCAGCCTGTACATGGGGATGGATTAGGTTCTGTTGAAAAAAATTGAGATTATATACTTACAGGCTACAGGAGAATGCATAGGCACAGAAGGTCATTTAACTTTATGTGCAAAATATTAATCTTAACACTTGCTAATTTTTGATAGACGATTGTGTGCGTGAATTGAGCATACATGTAATTTAAATTAAAATTACAGTATTAACGCAAAGCAGCATGAGCGTAAGATCATTGACCTGCTGCTTTATTTACTAGGTGCATAGCCGTATTTTAGATGATGTGAAAGGAGTTAGGCTAAAGGGATTTTAATGTATCCCTTTTTTATACTGCTTTATTCCAGTGTTGCAGTGCAGGCTCTTCAGGCTATGGTGTTATTTTATCAGGAGGAGTATATTGAATAAAATCTAATAGCTTCTGTGTGGCATTACATAAGCTCCACAGTGGTCATATGGTGATGCCCTTATAAAATTCACCTTAAAAATTAAAAGAATCATTCTGTGTGACATAGTTTTTCCTCCAGATACTACATTCCTTTCCCACTTGGAGGCAAAGTGAGGCCATGTGCAAATAATGGATCCTAGAAATATTCATGATCTCTCAGAAAATTGTTATTAAGCCACACGATCATGGCAGCCCCCACAAACTTGGAGTTATTTCTGACTCTGAGGGTTCTACTCTTTGTACTTGGTCCTAGCTGCTGCTGTGATGTTGACTCAGAAGATGTGGCTTTTCACCACCTGAGCAGTGGGTAAAAGCTCTCATGGGATTGCTGCTCAGCAAGGTACTACTGACAGCTCCTGTGTTATCTCCATTTAATGCTGTTCTGATGTCCTGGTTGAAGATTTGGAACTAATGTTTCTTCATGTTCAGTGAGATACGACATGAACCCCAAAGGCATCTCAGAATGAAGAAACTATTTCATATCTTAGTTATTAACATAATAGATCTTTTTAATTCGGAGTAGGGCAGAGGCTTTGAGTCATGATTTCTGAATGCTCATCATTTTTCTTGTGCCTCACGGCTTAGGTGTCCTCTTGGCACTTTCAAGCAGGAGGGGTTTGCCTTCTTCAGTAAACACACTGCTGCTTACTCATCTACAGGACCCAGCTTTCCTTGTGAATGGCCATACTCCACAAAGCAAAGAACTTGGCATGCTACGTGTTTAGAAGAGAATTTACGAAAGCTCTGCTTATGTGGAAGAGCAGTCTTATGTCTGAATGACAGCTCTGCTTGTTTTCAGAATATGTGCTTAGGCAAGGGTTGGCTGAAAACTAGCATTGTAGCCTTTCAGGCGTGTGGGCTGCATTTTTTCTTTTCTTTTTTGGCGGAGTAGCTTGATATCCTCTGACCACCAAGAGATGATACTGAAAGCAGGAAGATGAGATGCCTTATTTATTTGGATTTGTAGTACAGCAATAGGGAGGAAGGCAGTCCTTGCTTTCAAAAGCAGCAGATATGGGATATATTTTGGTCATGCAGCTGGGCCTTAATTTGCTGCTCCCCTTCAGCTATAAGGAGGCACTTCTACTGAATGACATTACGGTGTGCTATTGTTTGGCACTCTGCTGCAATGTATGGTCAGTGTATGCTTCCTAAGGTTGGGGTTTTTTTCTTGTTTGGGTGCTGATTCAGGCGGGCTTGCTCTTGATGTATTTCTAAACCTCAGGGTTGAAACAGTGGTTTCTTCATTTATCAGTTCCTCTCCCTTCTTGTATGTAAGTTTAAAGATGAGCTCTTCACAGCTGGGCTCCAAAGCATGATCTTTATTTTAATCTGGTTGGAGTCCTCTGCATTTGAAGTGGTGTCTCTTTTGCAATACATATGCAATAATCCTTTTATAAATACTGCATTATAATCAGTATTTACTCTGATAGATTATTAAGAGTAATTATTTTAACCTTGCAGTTTCTCATCAGTATTACAGAGAAGTATGGTTGCTGTATCTTTCATATCACAAAGATGCACTTGCAGCGTTGGGAGGCAGCAGGATGGCTAGGTTCTTATCTGAAGAAGCTATGAGCAATGGCATATGGTTGATAACTTAATGGAGGTTCGATAAATAAAGGAAAAGAAGCTCTGACATATCGAGGGAAAGTCATTAATGGACTTTTTCTGTATCCTGTTTTCTATTAGTCTATACTAAACTGCTTTGAAAGTCTTGGTAGGCTTTTCCTTTGGTCTTCAAGTAGGGGGTTCTCTTCTATTAAACACATTTGTTTATCTCAAGGGCTGAACTGTTTGGGTGCTTTTGATTTGTTTTGCCTTTTTTTTTTTATCTGCATTTGAACACAAACTTTTTTCACTCTTTTTATAGACCTTTACATAATGCTTTAGGAACATTAATGTGATTATACAAATAAAATATTAAAAGTAAAGCAAATCCCTTTGCAAATGATGTAAGATTTCAACACATGGTTCTTGATTTATGTGATGAGATGTAATCAATTCCCTTGTGCCATTATTAGAAAACAAAACGTGAGTGAATGTCTTAGCTAAGTGTGTAGCAAATTTTGCATTGGTGTCCAAGTTCTCCATGTTTACCTACGTTGTTTGCACGTGATACAGTCTGTCCCTTTAAAGTTGCATTCAGTATGGGCCTTGAACTATTTTCATGGACAGGATGAAATTGAAGTTGTTTTATGGGAAACTTCTTGAGGACAAAAATTAGGTGCTCAAAATGAATGCAAAAGAAATGCCAAAGCTATTGGTCATATGAATTTGTAACTGAAACCAGCTATTGCTCAGGACAGAATGCTCAGAAGTATTTAACAACATTCTGTTGGTGGATGGGTGGACTGAGTGATCCAGCCCCAATTCCCTACTTGAAATTTCTATTGCCGTAAAGCTAAAGAAAATATGTGGAAGTTTAGAACTGTGCTGTAGCTTGTGGGGATCCCTTAAGTAGGGAAACTAGATATGCATAAGAGAAACAGATGTAATACTGAGGGCCAGTTGCCTCCTTTTTAGTGCTCCCAGGTTTGTATTTTAAAGGCCAGACAAAACAAAGATGAATTTTAGTTATGTACTTCAGCATCTTGGAAAAAATCCCCACCTACATTTGGAGTACTTTAAACCATGGACGAGTATCTCTGTCAGTTGGGGTCAGTGAAATGGAATGAAATACTGTACTGATGTTCATGGTCTGCTCAGAAAACAGGAAGTTCATGATTTAAAGCTACTCTGGTTCTTGTTATTTGATCCAGTGGGTGCAAATCAACTCACTGATTCACTTCTCTGCTGGTTCCACATCTGACCTTTAGAAGGAGATGCAGTTCCAGCTCGGTTCTTGTGTCATCTAATCCACCCCCAGTCACCTAAGCACTCTCTAGTGGTGTTTTGGTCAGAACCTAATTCCTCCTCTTGGAACAGTTTGTGGTCAGTTAAGATACTGGGCTGTATATGCCTATTACAGTTGATTCCATTTCTGTAATCACGTAGAGGAAAAAGGAATGGGCTTGAAATGTGTTCTTCGTGTTTTATTCTCTCCTCTGATACATGTACGTGAACTTTAGATACAAGATTAGAGACCATGAGTATAAGGGGAAAAAATGTTTACATTTAAAACAGGTATAGGTGGGCTGATTAAATCATCTGCGAGGTATTGGACAGGTCAGCAAAGCAAAAAGTGCTGATTTTCAGTAGGTTGAGTAATGCAGTGTCTTTCCCTTGGTGTGTCTGAGGACAAGCAAACCTGTCTGAAAGCCAGGCCCAGCTACAAAGAGATGAGGTGTTTCTGAAAGCTCTGGGTGAGGGCAGCCAGGCTGGGGGGGGCTTGCCTCCTGTGAGAGGGCTGGGGGCAGCACAGGTAATCTGCTTCAGTTTGAGGGGAAGCTTGACTTTAAAAAAAAGAAAAAACCCACAGTGAAAATGTGGTTGCCCTGTGGATGCCCCATCCCTGGAAGTGTTCAAGGCCAGGCTGGATGAGGCTTGGAGCAACCTGGTCTAGTGGAAGGTGTCCCTGCCCATGGCAGGGAGGTTGGAACTAGATGATCTTTAAGGTCCCTTCCAACCCAAACCTTTCTGTGATTCTATGTGCAGAATCATGTAAAGTAGGATATTCTTTTCTGAAGGAGCAGCATGAAAGAGAATTAGTCAGGATCCAAGACTTTTCTTGAACTTGCATTAGGGGCTTTGAGGACCATCAGCAAATGTATGACCAGGAGCCATCCTGTGAAAGCCTCATGCAACACAGGGAAACACTCCTGTAGCGATACCCCACTGCAGAGTTTTCCTACACATAGGAATTACAAGCTTTTGTCATGGAAAGTGACTTTTCACAATTGTATACTCTTTTTGATGTAATTTAACACTGAGAGATGTGGAAGAAGACAGCTAGTATTCCGATACAAGCCAGCTCTTTATGCCGTGGTTGAGAACTGCAAATCTCACTGAAAGAGTTTAGCCATGTGAAGTGAGTATTTTAAATGTGCTTGTTAGTTCTCCTGATTGTTATTTATGGGCTGCATGCCAGATGCATAGGACCTTTTTTTTGGAAAGAGTAGGCATAATAGTTGTAGTTAACACTTGAGGGATGTTTCATAGATGCCTAATTAAAAGCTAAGATGTATTCTGAGTATTTGCACCCAAGTATAGGTAGTATTAAACACAGTTTTTATTCTTTATTGTTATCTGATCTCTGTGAAAGATGTTTTAGATGAATATATGTAGGCTGGTTTGGATACTGACAAATATTTTATGTAATTATTTTACTGAACTGATTAGGTGGGTGGTTTCTAAAAATTAATAATGTAAACTGGAATAATAAACCAAAGAAAAATCTTCATACTGTGGCTCCACTTAAGGTAGAAAACTGCATAGATCTTTTGTGAGTGTTCTGGATTTGTGTTGGGGAGTAACAGTGCTGGAAGATTCCTTGCTTCTGGTCGGTTTGTGCACCCAGTCTATGGTTGTGGCAAGATGGAAGATTTACTTGCTGGTGTTTTCACAGAAGGCTTTCAAAACGGTTTGGGCTGGTACTTTTCATATGGCAATTTCAATTTTGAACTGCTTGCTTATTTCCTTGAAACACATGTGTTTAGAAAATAATTTTTTAAAAAAATCTTTAAGCATTACTTCTCTCACCAGTGTTGGAGCTACCGCAGTGATTGTAGCTGAGCAGGAGGGGTAGGTTACAGGGAAGGAAGGAAGGGGTCGGTTGAAGCCCCTGTACTTCCAGCTGTGAAAAGTACAACTTTGGAAGTGAATAGGGAGGTGGAGGTAAATGCTGAATTGCTTCTCTCCAGTTCATCTAGAAGGGTAGTAGTGTCTGGGAGTTTTGGCCAAAGGCATAATGAATATATATTTGAATAGAGAGATGTCTGAAACTGAAATCTTAGTATTTAGCATAGTTTTTAAGTCTGTTAAGTAAGTGAATATCGCACCAAACTATTTTGGTTCAGGCTTTTTAGTGAGGTGTTCTCTTACATGCACACACCTCTTGATCTCCTTTGTCACAATATTCTGTGGATTCTCCAAGAATCCACAGGCTTTGATGTGTCACTTGATTTGAAAAATGTTGCAATAATAATTTATTATTGTCTGAAAATGAATGTTTCTTTTGGGTTTGGTTAGCAGCCAGAGATCCAGGGAACCCAAACAATATCTGTAGTGGTGAAACTCAAGGCCATTGTTATATGTACACTTAGGATTTCAAGGAGTACAGGATTTTTGTTTTCCAGAAGCTCTGCAGCTGCTAGATTTTCTTTACCCTTTTTTATCAGCTTTCTGCGTATTGCCTGTGACCATTTTTTGCTGACTTACTTGGAGAGCTCTTTATATTCCAGTTACTGAGGGTTTTAGTTCAGCCAATAGACTTTTCATCTACTCTATTTTGATCTAAGTTTCTGCAATTTGTTCCCCTCTGAGTCTTTTTCTTTTCCTACAGTCTCCTCTTGGTATTGCTTAGTTTGGTGATGTTGGGAATAGGTGTAGAGAGATTTGTCTGAAGCAAAGTACCGTGTCCTTCATATAGGGTGGCAGGCTTTGTAGAAAAGGAAAAGGTGAAAAACAGTTTTGTTTCTGCTTATGCATTGCATCTAAGATGCAGAAAAAACCCGTGATATTTTCAATATTAACCGGTGAGTAAATAATTCTGCTATTAAAATTAATAAGGCTAACTTCTCTGGACTGTTCGGAGTCATCTGATCTAAATGATGTGCTTTCCACTGTGTGACATACTGAGAATGAAGCCTGCATCTGCAGAGTCCAGTCATTTAGTTTGGAATTCTCGTAATCAGTGGTTATGTATTTTGGTTTCTTACTTTCAGGTGTTAAATGCGATGGGCTACTAAGGGACATGCAGCAGTTGGAGATTGATTTGAGAACAGTTCTAGCTGAGTAAGGTGGATACTAATGGCTTGAATGCTGGGAATTGCACAGTAGTACATGACATGAACCTTTTCGTACTTGTGGAATTGGTACTGCGAAAAGGGAGAGAGAAGTTACACTGAGTTGAGATCTATTCTAGCAATGTTGTTCTGTATGCATTCACAGTATAATCTACTGTATATTGATAAATTGCACATGTGTGCAATTAATTGCTGCTTTTTTCCTTGCTCTCTCGTCAATAGGTGACAAAGAAAGTCAAGTCCATGCAGATGTTCCACACTCCTGTGACGTACGCTATGCAGGGTGACAGAGTAGGTGTCTGTGTAACCCAGTTTGATCCCAAACTGCTAGAACGAGGCCTGATTTGCACCCCAGAGTCACTTCACACCATCCATGCTGCAATAATTTCCCTGAAGAAAATCCAGTATTTCCGAGGAGCTCTTCAGACCAAGGCCAAGTTTCATATCACAGTTGGTCATGAAACAGTTATGGGAAGAGTGATGTTTTTCAGTCCAGCCCCTGCTGACTTCAATGAAGAAGTTCAAGAAAATGTTTTTGATTTTGAAAAAGATTATCTTTATCAAGAGGAATATTTGTCCAAGGACTCAAGTTCTTCAGAGAACAAAGAAAATGACCAGGCAGAAGTCCAGCTCCCGAGACAACAGTGGGCTTTGCTAGAGTTTGAAAAACCTGTCACTTGTCCTAAACTGTGCCTTGTGATCGGCTCCAAGCTGGATACGGATATTCACGCCAATACCTGCAGGTTGGCGTTCCATGGGGTACTGCTCCAAGGCATGGAAGACAAGAACTACACAGAGACTTTCCTTCCAAAGCTGAAAGTGTACAAACTGAAGCACAAAGAAGGACAAGTGGAAAGGGTAAGCTGTCTTTAGGAAGGGGAAATACTTGTTCTGTGTAACTACATGTATTGGTGGGCTGCTGAATTTCATTGTTGTGTTTCAGAGTCTTTATACATGTTATGTTTGTATACCTAGTGTGTTACATCGTCTGCTTGCAAACAGTTGGAAATCACTGCTTACAAGTGACTAGTTTACTCAGTTCAATGCAGTGTTGAGTAATTTGATGCTGTGTTTTACCTTGATCCTTTTGATGTCTAGCCTCTGTTTTTCCTGCAAACTTGCTTTGTTTAGGTACCTTACTAAGTGGCTCATCTGTTCTCTTCCCAGTTGACAAAACTTGCAGCTTTCCATTAATATATTTTACAGTTAGTCTGCGGTACATTTGAAAATGTAAAGATGGTGTAAAACAAATAGAAAGTAGCATTAGATTAAGTAACACAAAGAACACTGTTAATTCTTTTATGCATTTTCACCTTTTATTTAATAAGAACCTAAATGGTTAATACTTATTTTAGCAGGCAGAAAGAATCGCCCACAGGATGTTTTGGAGAGCTATGACATGATAAAGTTCGTGACATGGAGAACTGGAGTCTTGATTAATGCATGTTGTTTCCGTGTTACACAGGTTCATTGCTATACTGTGTATCCACTTAACCCACCTCATTGGTGGAGAATAGAGCTGCCTTCTGGAGGTGTTGGCATCTAGAGTAAAACTTAACTGGGAATTTTTACTGTCCCTTAATTGTTTACCCCTGATTGAGCAGAGTTGATGTTAATTTTAACAAATGCTTAATTGCTGTATTAGTTCAGCATGTATTGTATTAACTTTTGGGTAAAAAACTATTAATTTTTGTTTTCCTAATCCAAACCCTGATTGTTTGAAGAAAACATTCAGTGTTTTTCTTTTTGAAATTCTTAAAGCTGTGTTGAACTGCATCGTCTCTCTCTTTACTGTAGGAGACTAAACACTTCTCATACTTCACCACATTTGCAACTTAGAGTGCAAACTCCCTGAATGCTTCTTTGTTTGTTTGCTTTACTAATTTAATAGTAAAAACCAATCAGATATCCCTTTCAGGGCATGATTTTGAATTGGTGAGGTAACTTTTTAAATGCCTCACTGCATTAATTAATCAAATGGGCAGTTCTTTTTTTCCCCTTTTTCTCTGAGGTTAATATGTTGCTGTTTTAGCTTTAAAAAAAAAAAAATCTTTAAATTTTCATGGCTGAACCTGGAGGCCATTCTTTTGAAGGAATTGCGGGCTTGTGGTATTGTGGTGGGTTTTTTGATGACAATTTTGTCACTAGGAAGGAAGGTAGGTAAGAGGGAAGGTACCTCTAGCTTTCTTAAAAAATGGTCTCTATTAATATGGGTTATATGGGACACTCAAAATCAGTAGTCTCTCTTCAAAATGTTGGTAGCAGGTGTATTTTTTGCCTTTGAAATGGCTGGCTACCTTTCTCTGTGGCTGATAGTAATGTTGAGTTATAACAACGGGTCCAAAGTATTCAGTCCTCTAAGCTGCAGAGGAGCTTAGACCAGATGTACCAGTCAGGGTACCAATTCTGATGCTCTTGAGCTGTCTGAACTCATGAAACATTTGCCTTCATCTTTGCTAAAAATGTACTGGCTTGTGCATGGCCTGTGCCACTGATAATCCAGCAAGACCTGGTTTAGCAGCTCCTTTTGGTTCTCTCTGGCTGTAGGAATATGAATGAGAACTGAAATTGGTGTGACCCATGGAGACTCATGCTGCTTGTGTTTTGTTGTCTGAAATGAACCGGTCTCCTTCTTTCTTTTTGCTCTCCATGCACAGCACTAGTCTATGGGAGTTGAAACCTTGCAGAGTACCAATGGTGTGAGTGCAGGTTGTCTGACCGGGTTAACAGGGTTTGCCATTAGCCTTGGTTGTGCATTTTCACTTGCTTTCAATTAGCGTTATTTTCAAATCCTTTGCTGGTTTACTTATTCTGCTATTAATTTTACTGTGTAAATAATAGAATAACATTAATCAAATTACACATTTTATTTTCTCATCCAGAAAATAACTGCTGACTGTGGGTTATTGAATAGTTGACCAACAGTCATTTATTACACTGATACATTAGTGAACTGTTTTGATACCTTCCCATGCCTTCTAAAATACAGAGCTGGGGGTTTATTATTTTATCCTTGTCTTCATCTGTCAAAAGTTCTTCCCAGAGAGGGTGGTGAAGACTGGGACAAGTTGCCCAGAGAAGCTGTGGCTGCCCCATCCCTGGAAGTGTTCAAGGCCAGGCTGGATGAGGCTTGGAGCAACCTGGTCTGGTGGAAGGTGTCCCTGCCCATGGCAGGGGGGTTGGAACTAGGTGATCTTTAGGGTCCCTTCCAACCTAGAGCATTCTGTGATTCACACACTGTGCCCTATATATGGACCTTGGTAACAATCTGTACGAATACTAATTGACCCTGAAAACACAGTTGCTACTGAATGATCTGCCTGCAGGTTAGGTTTGTTCTCAGCTTCTGCCTCCTGTGGAGACTGCCAAGGTGGCATTTTCCCTCATGGGTGCCCAGAGGATGGTGGAGCGAATGTCATCACAGTGCTCATGGTATAAAGTCACAGGGGGACGCGGCGACCTGGGAGAGTTGGTGGGAAGAGGATTGTGCCAGTTACAAAGGGCCTGCTGGGGCAAGACTTACCGCACAGGGCTGGCTGAGGTAGCTGATAGTAAGCCTGTGCTTCTGCAGAGCAGCGAGCAGCAGGAACAACTGGGTGGTACAGTGACTTATTTTAGTACACAAAGTCACTAGCTAATAGAAAATCTGAATCAGCTGGTCCCACCCTGCTGCTGATGGATGGCTGGAGATTAAGATCGCTGAATTTAGGGTGTCTATTCTTGGCACTGATACAGGAAAATTTCTTTCTCTGTTGAGCAAGGAAGCTCCCCCCTCCTCACCTTCCCTGGGGAGGCATAAAAAATAATAATAATTAAAAAATACATGTTCCCTTCACAAGAAGTGAACTTTTCCTCCAGAGAATACTGCTGGGGAAAATTAGCTTCAGAGCTTCCTGAAAGGCTGGGAGAGAGGGAGGCAGGGGCACATGACGTCCACCTTCCCAAGTTCAGTGCAGGGTGGAAACACTCTCGGAACTGGGCTGTAGTGGAATTCAGTAGTTCCTGTTTGTAAAATACTGCTGCTAATCTGATATGGGCTCTCCCAAGCCCCCTGCTTGCTGCTGAAGTTAAAATCAATTCCCTCCAGTTTAACTACCAGTTTACTCGGGAGAAATCAGGCATTTATGGTTTGGCTTTTTGTTCCTATTCTGATTAATTTCAGAGCACTGATGGAATAGTAAGAATTGTAAATTCATTAAGTTTCAGCATCAGAGTACTTTTGTGCCCCTTGAGCACAGCACCCTTCTGAATTTTAAGGGGTTTAAATTTTTTTAAATAAAAGAATAACATTTATTCTCAAAGTTTTTGTTTGGTCTTTTTTGATCTCTAGGCACAAGAGAGATTTTTGCTTCTTCACATAGAAATCAATTCCATGAACTAGGAAACACCGTATTTTTAAAAAGGAAAAAATTAAACCAGCAAATGGTCTTGAATTAGTACATTTTAGTGCAAATTCACTCCTAAGCTTCCTGGTTTTTCTCATCTGCCCAGCTGATGGTAAACGTTCTACAAAAATTCAGGTACCCTTGCACTTCCTTTTATACTGCTCACTGTTTGCTTTTGATATCTTGCCTCCTTAATGCTGAGACTGAGTGGAGTACCGTGAGAGAAAGTAGTCAGGCTTTGATTCTGTTGTTTGCCGAGATCTTAGAACTTACCTGACTGCAGCGTATCCTTGAGCCTCTCTTTCACATCCTTGCTTACTATCTACTGGGTGGTTGGGGGGGGTGTGTGTGTGTGTTTAGGTATGTATTTCTGCAGTATCTGAGAAATTTGGCTTTAAAACATTTATCATCTGTCTTTTTTGGTTAAGTTGTTGTCTGAGATGCTGTGTAGTGGAGGAAACTCGCTTCTAACTATGCTGGAATCACGTCTTGGATATGAAAACATTGCATGATTCAAACTGCAGTCATGATTTTTATCTCATGTTTGGAAATGTTGTAGAAGTGTATGAATGTTCCTGTTTTGCTTCAGACCAGATTTGTTTTGGGGTTAGAAGTAAGTCTTTAGAGGGTTAGTTTTAAGGAAAATCAAAGTCTGCCATTCCCTCAGAACTAAGGTGGCACTGGAAGAGGTTTCTATTTGCTTTACTTGGTGATTTTTAAAATTATGTGAAATATACATACGGTTTTGTCTTGCAGAGAGGACTTGAGAAAGGGGAGAAGTTCAGTGGAAGGAAGTTTCTGTCAAGAGCATCTTTCTGGCATGGTTATGTGGAGGCAGAGACTGTTGCCCTCCAGACACTTTATTTGTGCAAGACCTTGGCTGCCTGACAAATGTACTTTCAATAGGAAAAAGAGCTAGGCTGGCAACAAGTGGCTTGTACTGATAAAAAAGTAAAAGCAGGGCTGAGAGTGCTCTTATGAACACCAGTGTCGCTTTAAGGAGCGTGATATGGGAATCTTGATGAAAAAAAGGGCAAATGAGATGCTGTAAAGAAAGTTTGTCCCTCTGAACTGGTACACGGTGATGGCTGTGAACAGGGTGATCCTGCTCTGGCAGGGGGGGTTGGACTAGATGAGCTCTAGAGGTTCCTTCCAACCCCTTCCACTCTGTGAGTCTGTAAACTGTAGCAGGTCAAGCAGCTCCTGGAGTCAGAGGCTAGCAAATTATGAAGTTAAACAGCAACTGTTGTCTTTGCTCTTGTGCTTCTGGAGACAGGCTGCTCACCAGTTATGTGGGCAGAGACACTGGTATTAATCTTTATACCATCTCAGAAATACCTTCCTCTCTGAATTTTACCTCTGTGCAGCACTGCAAGTTAATTCCAGGCTGACTCATGAAGCAGTTACTCAGTTGCTGGGATAAATCCTTTATATCTGTCACGTTATTAGCTCTTTGGCTTCCATGAGCACACAGGTTGAGTGCAGTGAGTGTCAGCTGAAAGGTGACCCATAGAAGTGCATCATGCTTTCCTGCATGACTCATATTCTGCCTGTTTTGAAAGTGTTTGCACAAGCAAGACTTAATCTTAGGATGGTTGCTACAGGGTCCTATTGTCAAGGATGCTCGTAAATCAGCAGCACTGTGGCACAAACAAAAGGAGAAGGAAAACTGCTTCACTTGCATAGCTCAAGCTGCACCTTCTATACTTTAAAGCTTGCGTAGTGAAAAATATATGTATGTCAGCTGTGGTTGTTTCCCATTTTAACCATAGAATGTTTTCCTATGACAATGGGCTTGTTTCCTAAAGATGTTTTTTCTGTGTTCCTCTGCCATTAAGAAGAATTCATTTTCTCTGTGTACTTCAAGTTTTTAATGCATTTTTCTCATTATTTGCCTTGTTCTTAGGCTTTACATATTTGATGGTAATTGCACTGCGTTTGTTTCTTCAGCAGTTTCCTTTCATGTGTCACAGCCTTGGGATATCCTCGTTTTATTCATAGCCACTCTGTTCCCAGGTTTTGTGAGTTTTCTTATTGAACTCCTGATGTGGACCTGGGCCATCATGTAGCTAGCACACTTAGTTTCTGGAGGATGGAAGAATCACTTACTGCTTAATAAACAATGTTACTAATTGTTCAAATATTGGTGTGATCCAAGTGTCCCCAAGGGGAGAAGTATTGTTGCAGGAACAAGGTGTGAAAGCAGGGTGAGTTATCAAGATTTTTATCAGAGCATCTCTTCTGAAGCCTGAATGGAAGAGAATAAGCGTATCTTTCAGCATCTTTTCAATACGAAGTTGTTTTTCCTCCTTACAGCCGGTTAACATGAGCTGTGTCAGAGCAAGTGCGTTACCTGGGTGGTCAAATGGAAGGTCTTTGTCACCATTGCTTAGCAGATCTTTCTGGCCTTGTAGAAGAAGGATGAGAGATTGTGGTGATCAGGACTGGTAAACAACTGCAGGAAGTTGGAGAAAATAATACTTAAATTTGATGACCAGCAGTGATCCAGACTATCCTTTAGGTAGCTAGATGCTTTGAAAAGCAGCGGTTGTGAAAATAGTGCTTTTTAACAATTATCAGCCATATAATCGTCTCATTCTTTATGGCTTTTTTTTTGGGTGAAAACACCAACAGTTAGCTTACAGCGTACGTGTCAAGTTTATAGTAGCTCAGTCACACATTGAACCAAACTGCTGAATGTGTGTGTGGTATGAAGGAGGAAAAAAATGAACTTGCCATGAGTGAATAGGAACATCCAATGGGGTTCACTCAGGGGATGAGACCAGATTTCTGAGGAGGTTGTGTTTGCTTTGGGAGGCGATAACTTAATAGGGGAGTGCCAGAGTATTCCTGTCTGGAGAGATTCCTGAATAGCGATGTGTGAGCAACACCTGGTACTTTTTTTCACTGAATCCTTTCCAGATATTTTATCATTAATACCAGAATTAATTTCAGAGAGTTGTGCACATGCACTGTATGTAAAATATGTGCTACATACTGTTCCTTGAATTTCCTGTTGCATGGTTGCAGTGCCGATAGGAATAGACAAGTAAATTTTACCTGCTGAGATAGTTCGATTCTTCCATCTAACTTATTCCTAGAGAAAGGATGTTTTATTGGCTTACTAGGGCTAATGCTTCATCTGCTATTTTCTTATAGTTCCAGCAGGATAGCAAGTAAAACACTGCATCAGCCAGGTGCTGACACTTTCTGGGTGACTGATAAGGTGTGCAAACTCATACAGGTAACAAGTGAGTGCCAAGGCCAGACTGTACAGTGAAAGCAGGCCTGCAAGCACAGGCAGTGACCTGGGCTGTCTGCAGAACCTTCTGTGACTCTAGCTGGGAGCCGTGGTGGATGTCGCTCCATCTACTGTAAACGTGCAGACGCCACAATTAATATTTTTCCTGCTTTGAAGTCTGAGCATGAGTTTGTTTGGTTCTGCTTGGCTGCTGATGGTATGCTAAATACAGTAATAATACAGAGATGAAGGCAATCAGGTGAATAAAAGTCCACAGCACATTCACTAGTTAAAATGCACTGTAAAAACTAGTTAAAATGCACTGTAAAATAGGGACATAAAAGATGCATTTACTTATTGGCTCTAGTTTAGGTTTTGAGTAAAAGTGTTTGAGAAACGTAGTGGGGGAAGGGAGGGCTGTATCCTCATTAAACAGAAATACCATTTCTGTCAAACAGTACTGAGAAAACAGTGGTGATGTTTACTGACACAACATATGGATTAACATAGTAGAATGAATTTGTCATGAAAGTGTACCAGCTAAGTCCCAGAATCTGCTTGCTTACTCATATGTGAAGATCGGTATTTTGTTCCCTCACCCAGAAAAGAATGGCTTGCTCCACATGACTGGGTAGTAGAATTTTGCAAGGCTTGAGTAACACCTATGGTTATTATTTATATTATTAAATTTAAAATGCAGACATGCTTTTGGGTCTTACAAGTGTATGGACAGCTGGTCTTGATTTTTCTGAGGTTGTGTAAGAGTCACCTGTGGGGGAATCGGTTTGTCAGCACGGCAACCAATACACCATTTTATTTATTGGATACAAAAATAAATTAAGAATGTTACTTAGGTTGCAAAATCAAGCACTTGAAAGTTAGGAAATACCAGATTTACAGTTGCCTATGCAACATTAATTCTGTTCCCCTGTGCCTCTACCCTGTACACTTAATAAGGCAGGGTTCCTGTGAAATTTTTTTGGATGTGGTCATGTAAAGACTATATCATGGAACATATCAAAGAGGGACAGGAATAAGGTTGTATGGACATCTGGCATTTCTTAACTTCTTAAGTGCCCAATTCTGCAACTTAAATAACTTAGTTTATATAAATGTAATTTACTTGGCATTTTTAAAGAAAAAAGGTAAAGTAAAACTGAGCCTACATATTATTGAACTGTAACCATCCCTCTACTGTACACTTTCGCTAGGATTTGAGTTACAAACACTCAGCAGTGTAGCACAGACTGGTGTTGCTTGATACCACAAACCATGTTAACCAAATGGCAGAAGGAACTGGTACCCAAGAGATGATGGGATGTTAAGCTTTAGGTCTGCACACTGCAGATAGAGATCATTAGGGGAGGGGGCAGAGCTGGTATGGGATAGTTAACTTTAGAAACAAGTTAACTTAGGTCACAGTACTTGGCCTATTGCTGTGTGCAGGTCTATGCCCTGTTCCAGATGAAACTTGTCACGTTTTACTGATGTTGCCTTCTGGATGTCTGAGATCTCAGCACCCAAGATGGCCACAGTTAAAATACTTCAAAACAGATGAAGAAAATGCCTGAGTGTTCTTAAGTCACGAAGATGGCACCGGAGTTTTCCTGGCGGCTCAGGACCGGAGCCGGGGAGGAGCCCTCTCCAGCTTGGTGTCCTCCTTAGGAGGTCAGGTCAGGACCTGTGCATCTGCGGAGCTGCTGCTCTACAGAGCAGCCTCGTCCTGGTTTGTGCTTGAGCAGTAAGCGTTATGGGGGCTTAATCTTTATAGCATTTACAAGCCAGGGCTGGCTGGTTTGGAGATCGAGGTCTTGAGCAGTAGAGTACGGAGTAAGAGTCTCCAGCCTCCTCTTTTCCTTCTCTTACATAAAGGGAACACAGCATAGGTTGGTGTAGAGAGTAATAAGATTATGGCATCAGGCAGTTTGTTCTCACTTGGTAAAATGAAGGTGGTGTTAAACTAGGCTGTGTCAGGAATTTAGTGCCTGTGTTTTTTTCGGGATTCACCTCTTCTGAACTTGAAACTGAGGTGAAGGAAACTTGCACTATGAAGGTGTGTAATGAAGTTAGTGTACTGCAAGTGCCTGGAGAACACAGATCAGTATGTATAGAGTTTTTTAAAATCTAAACTGGCTATACAGTTCTTACTTTTCCTGAGTCAATACTAAAGGTGCCTTTTCTGCTCGTACTGGTTTTAACCAGGTTATACTGATGGTAAAATG
>NW_010262219.1:47831-68992 GCF_000690775.1 Eurypyga helias | reverse complement strand
AAGAGCGTTTATGGCTGCTTGTTAGAAATTCTCAAATGCAATCATGCCCTTACTGAGAAAAGGAAAGGAAGGGCAGAGAAAGCAAGAGGTTTCTTGGATACAAGAAAGGCTGGGGAGAGATGGGACGAACATGTGAAAACCAGAGTTAGTGGGTATGCAAAGATGTCTGTGTGATGGCTTCTTGCTCTATTAAGACGGCAATAACGAGGCAAGTACAGGAAATGAACTTTTCATCCCTGCTCCTTCCTCCTGGATGCGTGTTCAAAGGCAGAAGTGAAGTGTGCTCACTTGGAGGATGGTGAGAAGGTGTTCAGAGCCCAGTGGCAGAGAATTGCAGAAAGAAAAGCCTGTAATCCTTTAACGCTGATGTAAGCTATTGAGGAAACGACATGGCTGACCAAATAATTATTTTTTTTTGTACCAAGTTGTTCACCTACTTCTCAGTAACAAACTGGAAGCTGTAACAGTCTTTAGGGAATCAAAAATCTGCAAACCCAGTCATCAGAAATCACCTCAGTTCCTTTCTGCTTCACCCATTTTGCAGCCTTGTGTATTGTCATTTTCTCAATGCACGAAGCAACATTTTAAAAATGGGGAACAGGAATTTGCAGCCTGCAAAATATTCTCGTTCTGACACAGAAATGTAAAGTGCTTGAAAGTGTTTTCTAAAAATACATGAGCTGTCACTGGTCATGATTAAGATGTCTCAAGTGTGTTTTTTCTAAAGTACAAAAAGTAATAAAAACACTTTGTATTTTTGGTGTTAGTGATAGGTTCTTTTGTCGTGTGTGTCTGTGTCCCATCCTCGTCTCGTGTGTTGTCCGTGTCGTGTGCCTGTCCGTCATCCCCCCCTCATTGCTTTCTGCTTTGGGGTTTCAGTGGGCCATTTTTCATTTTGAGAATAATCCTCAGACGTGTCTTTATCCTTTTTAAAAAAATATTTCTATTTAAAATCATATAAAAAAAATCACATAAATTCAGATTAAAGCAGAAAAGGTTATTCTGTCCTTCTCTGTATCTCTTTCTGGTATTTAATATTCAGTGCTTTTACTTTCTCGGTCTCAAATGTTTTTGTATTTCCCATCTCACTCTAGCACTGCTTTGTTTCTTTCTGTGTGTTTCTATTCTGATCCCCCGTTTTACAGATATGTAGGAGTTGTTTGCTTGCAAAATGTGTGTGATGGACTGTTTGAGAGGCTGTTCAGATGACAGTAATTTCTGAGTTATCTTAAAAATGAGTGGCTTAACAGGGTGGACAGTGTCACTTGCTATCCCTGTTCAAGGGGAAATCACTGTGTTATTTTTTCCTTGGAATTATACTGTGGTTTGCACTGAATGCCAGCACAGGTCACTAACTGTAGTTTTGTAAGCAATATGCAGCGGTGTAAGCACTGCTTAGACGGGGAGTGTGAGATGGTTAACTTGTTCTGTGAACTTCTTGGTATTGGCCAAAGCGTTATGTGCCAGAGATGCACATACTTCACCTACGGCTCTATAGTGCCGTTTACTTTCTTCCTGCAAACACAAAAGCCGAATGGGAAGGGATATTTTATAAACTCAGTGCTATTGTGTCCTCTGGTCTAAGCCATAAAACAAGAGAAACAGAGACATTCCCTTTGAACTTGAAATCCCTTTCTAAGCTGCTGATCTAACCTAAGTGAGAGGGGGAGACTGTACCAGCCAGAAAATTTCTCTCTTCTGGGTATTCCTCCCCCTTTTTTAAGTCCTTAAGTGAGTTTGATGCCGCACCTCTGCCCATAAATTTAAAAAAATATTATCCTAATGTAGGTCAGTGAACTGAAACGCCACTGTACACTGTGGGGGATTAAAGTCAGAGAGGCAGCCCTCTCCCACTCCCACTAGGTCATATGACAATATAAACAAGAAATGCAAGGAGCCTTCAGCTTTTTCTTGCCCTAATCCTTTGTTTATGTAGCACTTAAACTGACTTTTGGGGTCGTCTCTGTCTGGTATTAAAGCCCTAAAGCTTTTTGAAGTTTCCCTGAAGTTAATAAAATTAGTCTGCCCTCATTGCTAGGCCCCTTGCTGCCGCTTCGGAGCAGGCTGCGTATCCCTTACTGTCTTCGCCGCATTTGGCTTTTTAAGTTAATAATATTTTATAACAAAAAAAAGTGTTTGAGAGAAAAGCAGAAAGGTCTCCCTAAAGGCTGTTCAGTTAATAGGCAAAGTGATTGCCATTGTAGATGTTCTGAGAACTCAAAGGGGATTAACATAAAATCCAGCAATTGGAGGTAAATTGCTGGTAAAGTAATTGGAAGGGTTGAGTTTCAGCTGGAGAGAACAACATGCATTTGTGTGTCTTTTTAAAAACAAGCCTAAAACAAAAATAAAAATTATTATTTTTAAGAAATGGTCTTAAAGCTGAGAAAATGAGCTTTCCTTCGTAGCAATTCTCTTTACCTACTTATTTTACTGCGAAGGCAGATCACTTGTCTTCGTTTTTGTTAAATCATGCATTCTGTCATTACTTAGTCTACTTCAGGGATACGTTGGTGATAGGCTGATTTTGGGGGGCAGACAACAGGGGATGGCATTTAGGGTACAGGATTGAGATTTCAGGTCCTAACAGTCTTATTTCAAACAGCCACTCAGGCAAGTCACTGAGCACTTACTATCTCGGCACCACTATAGCAGTTGTTTTTCTAATGGCCTGTAGGGAAGCCCAAGGAATAATGGTGGTATGGACAGAACGTATCAATTGGATAAAGGAGGGGTTTTGTTTAATGAGTTGACTATTGGAGTGAAAGGAACAGTTCAGCTGGAGCAGTCAGTTACTTTGCTAGACTGTGTACAAGAGAGACCCTACGAAGCACATTTACTCATAGAAGATGAGGGGTTTTAAAATCAAAAGGTATTGAGTATGACATCCCTAAAGGGTGATAGTGTGTTGCTGTTATAATCGTTAATTGTAGATTGTCACTACCAGTTTACTCGAAGGTACATGGTGCCTGTAACACTTATTCACAGAAATCATTCTGAGTCTTTTTTTTCTGACAGCCTTGCCGGGGAGGCTCTAAACTGAACCATGCTCGCCTAGTATGATTGCTCACCCTGTAATTCCGTTTTTAATTAAGTTATCTTTAACTTTGAAGTGCTCTTGGAAAAATAAAAGATGTTTATGTGGCCTTTAAAGTTGGCTTCCTGTGCCGTTTTGGGGGGATAACTACAGAAATAACAGATATCTGGAAGATCCTCACTGGAGTGTAAGAGACCATTAGTATTTCAAACACATGGATAAGAAGCATGTAGCCAGCAGTGGAGGAGAAGGATGTTCAGTTTAGAAATTCTTGGTTTAGGAATAAAAGATTTATAGGAAGAAGTAACATTTTTTTTATTTCACCAGCTAATCCAAGTGGAAAAATGAAGAGAGTTTTGAGAATGTGTGTCTTCATGTTGGAATTAACAGCTTTGGTCTTGGAAACCCTTGCTTATCTAAAAATAGTTCCTAAGTTACAAAGGAGAGCTGCAACTTTTGCCACCAAAAAAAAAAAAAACTTGAAAAGATTTAAGTAATATCCCTTTATTTCTTCTGATAAGTAAATAAATGTTCTTGCTGTGGCTATGAGGTAGAGTAACTCCAGGCATTAGGTATACAAGGATATTCACACCTACAGGATTAGGCTCACTTGACTGCACCTTATACTTTGTAATGCCTAAGGGAGGGTTGTTTATCTTGCCTTACCCACCAACCTCGCTGCCTCTTGTTCCTGATAGCTTAATTAAGAATTCAACTTGGAATGGTTCTTCCCACTGGGTTACAAACCTTGAAATTAAAATGGGATACAATGGTCATAAGGCTTTTAGTTTAACAGATCAATGTGTATGTAAAGGTGAATATTTTAAAGGCTCTATTTAGAAACTCTGAGTAATTCTGTCACTTCTTTGGAAGTGTAGCTGTTGGAGTGCAGTTCTGGAGCTAAGAGACAGAATGTTTAGGTGATAATGTACTTAGCTGTAGGATAAGTAATGGAATAAACTTTTGTGAGTATAAGTACTTAAGTGACTTTCATGAAAAGGTTTCAAAGCAGAAAAGAGACTTAATTAACTCATCTTTAAAGCATGTTCTGGTGCAGGTGTTGTTCTGCCTATATTAGTAAAAAGGAGGTGAAAGCAGAAATATATTAATTCACAGTCTCTCCTGTGGTTTTAGACAAAAATTGCCTTAAACTGAGCAGTTTAGATGACTCTCTTAGTTTTGTTCATCTGGGGGTAAATGGTTTTCCAAGGGCAGGGTGGTAGAAGTCGCCAAACTCTGTGCCTCAGGCATAACTTTTCTTGTCACTTCAGACTGTAGGCTCATGAAGCCCTATTTCTTTTGCAGGTGATGGATGATTATAGCGTGATTGGCCGTTCGTTGTTCAAAAAGGAAACTAACATCCAGATTTTCGTGGGTCTGAAAGTCAAACTATCTACAGGAGAAGATGGAATAATAGATGGTGGTTTTGGACAAAGTGGCAAATTTAAAATCCGGATTCCAGGTAGGTGTTTATCAGCTAACATGTACTAACCATAGAAGCACAAAGTACTTTGGGTTAGAAGAGACCTCTAAAGGTCATCTAGTCCACCCCCCTGCAGTGAGCAGGGACGTTATCCACTAGATCAGGTTGCACAGAGCCCTGCTCAACCATTGTTTCCAGGATCTACTGCCTCTCTGGGCAACTTGTTTCACCACTCTGTTTTTTCATCATAAAACAAACAAACAAAAGTCTCAATGTCTTGCTTATCTAGTCTGAATCAACCCTCTTTGAGTTATCCATGTCAAATGTGGAAGATTTTTTCCATATTGCAAGTCTGCATGTTACCAGAAGTCTTCTGGAGTTTTGAAATCGGCTCATGCTCCGTTGGACCACTGATTTGGTGGATGGTACCTCTTCTAATTAAATGATGGCATCTGTGACTTGTACTGTGGGACTGAATGACCTGAAGCCACATCTCTTGTCTCAAAATTACTTCTTGTTAAGTGTCAGTAACATGGAAATTGTGCTCTGCCCAGAAAGGTTTGTGGAAATCTCTCCTCTCTTAATATACGTATGATTTGCACCAGAGCCCTTCTGAACAAATAAAGGAAAATAAACCTGCAATCATTTTAACCTGTAGCTACTTATGAAATGTAGAGTAGTGGATGCAAGTTCCTTAAATTGGCTCTGTTGTGCATGTTATTACCTAACGTGCCTTCAAGCAAAAACTGCTTGATAAATGAGTTTTTGGATATCTTGAGAGGTTTATTTTATTGCTTGTGTCCCCTGGTTTTATGATATTATATATTACTTTATTTTTCATCCTTGGTGAATTACAGCAAGGATTTATGTCTCCTTAGGTTAGAGCATGGGGAATGATGGGTGCTAGAGTTTAAGTGTCATTACTGTTTTTTTTTCTCCTTCTTTTAACATTGGGAAGTTGTTCCTAGCCTTTTCAAAAGGCAATCATAGGTGCTGCATTTAACTCAGTTTATGGGATAAGATTTTAATGATACTAGGAGTACTTTGTATTTCTGTAGTGTCTTCAGCCCATTTGTCACTAGTTAGTCCTCCATCCTCTTTAGGGAGATGAGAGAGATTCTCTTGTACAGGTGGAGGAGAGAAATTGTGATGTTCTCTGACAACAATCAATCACATGGCAGTTGATCTACAGAGGAAGCTGAAGTTTTCTGATTTGCTGAAGATGGACTGTTTTCCATTTAACTTATGGCTTGATGCTAGTGCGTTGATTTTGACCCTCAGCAAATTGCCTTTCTTCTTTCTATCACAAGATATGAACATTTCTGACTAGACAAAACCCCCTGTATTCTATCCTAGCTGTAATTCCAGTTTTGTCAACAAATGCTAAACTTTGCCAACAGGTGTGAAAGCCTAATTAGCAAGCACAGTGCATATTTACAGAAAGAAGCTGCAGCAGACACATGTATGTTTTGCGTTTTCCATTATAGAAAAGCTTTTAAGCGTTCACGGAGATAGGTGCCTTTAGGTAGGGGGGGAAATGATGTGTGAGTGACCTTAACGCTGAAAAGTGTTCAAGCTGAAAATCAAGATGATATCTTTCTTAAAAATGTAGTGTTCTTAGTAGCTTTTATCTCCCAGCAGCAAAAATGTGATGAAAGAGAAGAAAAACAGGAGGATGGCATTTACATTGCCATTTCCACGTTTTGGAGGAAATGATTCTTCATGGGACAGAGAAAAGCCTAATAAGGAGTCTTGGTCACTGTTGTGGATGTAAGCAGGAGCTATAATTGCAAACCAGCGGTCACATTAAGAAAATCATACACAGGATTAGAAAATCTGCTTTTTGCTCTGTATATTGAGTTAGTGGGAAGAAATGATACCTTTCATTAAGGTGTTGGTTATCTATACTCTTCTGATGTTTAACAGAAGACCGTGAAACAGAGGACCCTTTATAGTTTGTTCTTTCAGTAAGAAGAATGTGTAGTAGAATACCAGAATTCAATACCTCTCTAAGGTAGGCAGAATAATACAACTTGGTTTTCTTTAGTCTGGGTCAAATTTGGGTACTCTTGCTGTCTGGAAAGAAGAGGCAATAAGCTAAATCAGCTCAGGCTAAGAGTGTTAAACAAAGTGTGGCTGTAACAAGGCTAAAACCCACAGAATTTGGAAGGGTCTAAAAACCTGTGTCTTTAAGAGTTGCAGGGATTTGCGTGTAGGGGGGAGGGCTATTGCTGTGATGCTGTTTAAGTCAACTGCAGTTCACATTCCTTTGTTAGGTCAGTGTTGCTTTTTTAATGTGTCTGCATCCTGTTTGTGGGTTTTTAGATTTTTATTTTTTTAATTAAATTTAACTGATCAGACTCTTCTCTCCCTTCCCCCCCATTCTTCAGCCTCGCCTGCCCTTGTATAGTCCCTCTTACAGTTTTCTTTTGTGAAGAGCGCTTTTTAATTTTTCTGAAGTGATTTCCCCATGATTCCTTCACAAATGTATCGGGGAGCGGGAGGGAAGGGAAGGAAATGTGCAAGTTGAAAACTGCCTTGGGCTGCCTTAACCTGGCAGTCAGTCAGTCCTCTCCTATTTAAAACCAGTCTTAACCTCTGGAACTGAATGGCTTGTTGGGGTAGTTAACCTGATGGTAGCTGAGGGCTGGTTTTAGAAACAAACCTTTACATAGCAATAAAAATCAGGTAGATGTGTTGGAGACTTGTGTCCAGACTACTTAAGGTAGTAGACCATGGCACGTTGTAGGGTGTCAGCGTGGTCTCGTGTGCCAACAGCCTCCAGTGCTGTGCCCGCTCCCGTGAGCAAGTGTGGGGCTCCCTGAGTGTTGTCCTGTAGTCACTTGGAAAAGGCTTGTGTTTGCCTATAGATCATAGCCTGGGAACGTTGTCTTACGTCGTCTGTGGGCTGAAACTTGGCAGACCTCATGACTAGGAATGGCAGAACACGGATCTGTTTCTTATTCTGGCACTGCTTGTGTGCAGCAATAATTCAGATACTTCTCTCTGCTCTTCTGCTCTGTGAAATGGGGATAATTACTATCTATTCTGGAAAAAAAAATGAAACCTCTGATTTAGATTTATTCCAGACTTGGAGCATTAATATTTCTTGAAACGGCTTAATTATCTTTAGAGTACAAAAAACAAATCTAGAGTACAGCATGCAATTGGAAGCTCCTCGGTCGCTGAAAGATGTCAGCAGTTTGGAAGAAATTCAGGGAAGAGCAGTAAGAATGCTGGAGAGGCTGAAGGGATTGATTTATGAGGGAAAGAAGATGAAAAGAAATGCATGAAACTTGGCTAAATGATGTCTAAGTGGGAGATATGATTATCTGCAAGTATTTGAAGAACATAATGGAGAAGAATCCCTTAGGGTGGTCCAAGGAGGTAGAAGTAAAGCTAATAACATGGAATAAAGCAAAGTGTAACTTGACTATTGAGAGATGTTATTTAGCAGAGATTTCTTGCAATGCCAGATCATCTTTGCAGAGGAAGATGTAGTTCCATTTCGAGACTATTCATGTAGTTTGCTTGGCTGTTTGCTAGTGCCTGTATCAGGGTAAAACGGGCAGGCAGCAGGGCGGTGGAAAGTAGGACAGTGTATTTTTCATCTTGGTTTGTGTGCAGGTACACTTTTGCTTCTTGAATGACAAGGTATAACCTACTTTCTAGGCTGTTTGCAGCCACGTGTAGTCTTAAAACTAAGTGTTTGCCTGCAGATCTGCTATTCTGTAGGGCTGGGTTGTGGAGCTGTTCGTGTTTTAACTGAGGGAAAGGTTTCAGGGCACGTTAATCGACTGGACGACAGTTACTTTCCAGACTGGTGGTATGATCACGTAAAAAGGGGGACATAATCTCTAAACTCACAAGAGTGTTTTGCTTAGTTTAACAAGCTGCTTAAAAAACAAACAGGATTTGAAAGGCACTTTAAACTACAGTGCTTTCTAAGTTAGGCTAGTGCGTGTGTGCGTATGAGCGGGCAAGGTACTGATGAGGTGCTTCGTGCTGAGGTGGGTGATACGTGGCAGCTGGTTTAGTCGTAAATGGGAACACTGCATTATATAGTCACGGTAAACGAGTGAAAAGTATTGTTCACCTTTGAAATCAAGAACAAGTTTGGGGAGCTAGGAACTGTATGTTTAAGTGTCTTATTCTAAAGAACGCAAAAGCTAACAATGACGGCTTTGGAAAACGCTTATTTCAACATATGTTGGACCTAGGAATGTCATGCCAGTTGATAAGAAATTCAGGGGAAAGTTCAGTGAATTGTTTGAGTAACTTAGTGCTAATTGTGGATTTTGTTTAACTGTGTCTCACCCAAGAATTGACCCTGTAAAACTGTGCTTGGTTTGCAAAAGCATGATCTGTTGATGTCTCTCATGACATCTTTTAAAAGACTGGCTCTAGATATGCCCGTTTCATTGGTTTTGGCATGTTGCGTTTGTCTGGTGCTTAATTATTGTAAAATGTAGTGACTTTTTAAGTCTAATTAGGGCATATGTGACATCTCAGACATAGTTCACTTTCCTTTCTGTCTGTCTTTTCTGTGTAGTTGCTAGTAAAGTGTTGGTTCGTTCTGAAGCGCCCGCGGTGTGTTTGACTGCAATTCTTTTCTTTCCTTGTGACTTGATACAGTAAAAATTGCTATATGTGAGATGAGCTAAAGCTACCTTATTTCTTAATGCAAAGAAAGCAGTGCGTGTCTAAACAGTCCTAACAGCTGAACAAATTTCTGAACTGAGCAAATTTAAACATAATAAAAAGCACACTTTTTCATAACAGATACAAATGAGAATACGACCTTTTTTACTTTGCTGCTCTTGTTGCCTGTACAGGATAACAGTAGTTTTAAGTTTCTTACACTAGGTGAAGACAAACTTTTTTGTGACTTTGTCTTTTGCCTTGCATTTGTGTTATTGCATATGAGAGCAAGTCTGTTTTCACAGTTTCCACTGCTTGTCATGGTAGAAGGGCTGAATGCACCGTTAAAGTCTGTTCTGAAGCACTGATGTCCTCCCTGGTTCAGGGGACGCAGTGCCTCTGGGATCCTGCAGTGTTGGTGTAAGATGACATGAAGTGGTAAGAATTAACCGATGTGCTTTTTTCTCAAGACTCTCTCATATTCTTTTGTGTGAAATTAAGTGTAGAAATGCTGAATGTGTTTCCCTCTTAGTGCGTTGTGGAGATGGTGTGTCTGTGTGGTTTGGGGGTTTTATATTTTGCCACATACTTTTTTCATTGGATGGGATCCCACACTGGCTTGCAGAGTGGTTAATGACATAGTGGGAAAGCTGTGGGTGAACAGCACTGCTCTGCATAACTTCAATTCCTGTGAAGAGTGGGATTCAAGTCCATTTTAGCACTCTGCTTAAGTGGAGTTATGCAAAGATGGAAAAATGCAAGAAGAAAATTTTTGTATCACATTCTCTTCTATAACTTTCCCCTTCAGAAATATCTTAATTGAATTATTTTTTTGACATCTTTTTTATTATTATGCAAGAAGTGTCTCACTCTCTTCAGGTACCTCTCAACACACCAACGTAGCTGGTGTTTGTGGAATGTTAGTTACGTTGTTTTCATGGTGTGTTTTTTTTTTAAATAACTGTAGGAAACAAGCTTTGAAAAGTTGACTGTAGATAAATGTCATATTCCCAATTTTGTATTTTGTAGGGCAGCCCTTACTGACATGAGCGGGAATGGGGCAGTCTAAACCTTTTTGCTGCACTGGAATAATTAAACACCCTGTCACTAAGCAGTGTACTTTTTTGTGGGAGATCCTGACATTTGGAATTCTTTACTTGTGTTGCATTAAAATAAGATAATCTTCTCCTAGGCCAAATGAAATTCAGGCACATTTATGGCCATGTTTGCCCAGCCTGGCTCCTCTTTTAATGAAAGAAAATAAAAATTGTTGGCTGCGAGGGTCTGGTGGGTTGCCATCCCTGTCAGAATCAGGTGAGGCTGAGCAGGATTTCAGTCAAGAGGAAAAACAAAAGCCCAAGGGCAAAGAAATCTGTGTAGCTGTGTTTTATTTAAAAGCTGGAGATTAGCTCTGCTTGTTCTTTCACAGTCTCTCTTCCCCTACCCTCTAAACCAAACAAAACCTAAAATCCTTAAGGGGTACTTCAAGCATAAATCTCCTTCTCTCCTTTTTGTGAAAGTTGGCTAGTGTAGTATGGACAGAGGCTGGGAGAGGATTGTTGCCAGGGAAGCATCACTTCCCTCTGATCCCCTCTTGAGCGGATTAAACTGTAGCGATATGAAAGTCCTGGTGACCACATAGGAACTGGGAGTTTGTACTGCCTTTATTCGGAAAGGTTGGCCTGGAGGAATCAAACCTAGCTTTTAAGTGGTGACATCCTGTAAGCCCTGACCTTTGGAGCTGTGAATATCCAGATTTATTGACCTTAGGGTATTCTTTCTGGAATCAAAGTCAAGATTTGTGCACATTCCTTCTGAATGAAAACAGAAGTCAAGGAAGTGTTAATTCATTAACTGGCTGGCTGCCTCATTCATGTTAGTGTCAGTAGATCCTGGTCTTGACTGTAATGACAGAATTGCAGGGCTAGGTCTCGAAAGCAGAGCTTTGAAGGGTGATGCGTTGATTGTAAGGTTGGTTTCAGAGGCAGCCGGTCGTCGCACACTAGCGTAGATGGTGTGCCCGTGGAAGGTTAAGACTCTTCTTTGGATATCAAGTTGCCCTTGGAGTGTCTGCTCAGCAGGCTGCTCTTCTGGGATCAGGCAGACAGGGGCGATAAGTTATCAGATGCCATGTGACATAGCAGTGCTTGAGCACTTCTGGGGAGAAAAGAGGTTCAGCTCCTGTGTAAGCCCTTGGGTTGGGTACAGTATAGGCTATACAGTGGTGTTCTGGGTAATAGAAAAGATTGAAACAGAGCCTTTTTTGAAAACACACCCTTGAAACACACCCTTAAGTCTGTGGAAGAGGAGCTGCAGGAAAGTTGTCATTAATGCAGTGGAAGTGAAATTGGCGGTCCTACACAGTATGATGTGTTTCTTCGTTACTCGTCACACACATCAATGACCATCATGCTCCCCTTGAAGCTAGAGGGCTATGGGTGGTCTTCAGGAAGAAGTTGTGTTGCTTTCTGATCAATCATTAAATGGTGGTAAAGAGCAATGTGTACTGAACTCTTCCTCCTACCCGAAACAGCAAAATACCTTACAGTTGCAAGAGTGTGACCTTAATCTTAAAGCAAACCCAGCTTTAACTCTGGGCTTTGCTGGCTTTTGTGTTTGTGCTTAGGTGATTATGACTTCTACTCTGTAAAGCATGGTTTTGTGACCTTTTTGTTTGTATTTTGAAAGCAGTAAGGATGTAGGTGCTGCCTCACTCTGAAGAAATTTACTTTGAAAAGACACGAGTATAAGGTGATAGAGCTAAGCATTTAAAACTTTGGAATATAAAAAAGTATATCTTAATTAGCTCTCCATTGTGCAGATGCATTCTGATACCAGCTCCAGTCATGTAATTGCATTCCCCATGCTGACACACCTGTGGGAAGCATTGCTGGGTTTGGGTGATGCTTTGTAATTGACCTGTTGTCCTGTACTGTTTTGTTCCCAATGAGTAATCAACTCCATTATTATTTGCACTTCATTGGAGTCCTGCTGTAAATATGAAATTAATTATTTGTGTGACTTAAGGGGTAAAAAAAAAATCACACAAACTCCCATCTGAAGATCACTTACATTTTATTCTCTTAATAATAGCTTTAAATCTCTATTGAAACTTTACTGTGACTGGTTTCTGCTAATGTTCTTACCTCTCTCCCATCTGCTTCTGTTCTTTGTTTCAGTCTGCTGCTGCTGTCCCCCTGCCCATCTTTTTCTTGGTCTCTGAAGTCAGGATCAGGTGCCAAGATCACCTTGTTTTGCCCTCCAGTGTTTCTGCTGGCAGTTTCAGGCTGCTGTAGAGGTGTGCCGGATAGAGTGGAGTTGTTTCTGACTTCTGGGTGCTCTGGTGGTGGTAGTTAGAGATCTTGAAAGTGAAGGCTGAAGAGTAAATCCAGTCTAGTTCTGTGCTCGAGATTGCCCTCTGCAGATGGAGGCTGTAAAGAATTTAGCTGCCAAAACAGTCTTTTCCAAGTGGGTGCTAATTAAGTTTCCTTTTTTTTCCTCTCCAAGAACAGCAATCGCTCCACTAGTATCCTAAATTTAAGTTTCAGATCCCTGTTTCAAAACACAAAGATGCTATAGTTAGAATTTGTTTATCTTCATTTGAGGATAAAATGTGGATCTGATAGTGTGGGGAGAGCTTGGGAGACGACTGTGGGCTTTTATACAAGTATTTTGAAACAGAACAGTTGTTATTTCAGTTGGCGGTGACACTGGTAGTCAGCTGTCCAAAGCACTCACAATTGTAAGTCCCCAAAGAATGATTTTTCTTTTATTTTAAAAAAAAAAAAATTCTGTAAAGATTGTTTCTTTTCTTAGATAAACTCAGGTCATATATATAAGATTCTCCTAAGCCTCAAGAGCTAGATACATAAATTAAACAAACTGAGATTTGCTCCCGTTTGCATGTTTTTAAGATCTGGGATTTCAAAAGAAGTGCACTTATCTTGAGATTTGTGGTAAAACTGAGAGAGCTGGTGCTGCTGCTGCCTATTATAACCTTACTTCTGTGTAGGGTCTCTTGTGTTCATAAGTCTTTCCAGTTAATCCAGGCTTTTGTTATTTTGGGGGAATCTAGTTATTGTGGAAAGTTGCATTCCCTGGGAGAAAATCTTGCGTATTTAGGGCTGCTACTTTGCGGAATTTTGAATAATTACAACGGCAACTGTAAGCTGCTTGGACCCTATTGCACAATCTCGATGGCTGGCAGGACGTGGCTGTAATTGATGTGGCTGAGCAGGCTGCTGCGTTCTGCGCTCGTATTTGCCATCACATCACCACTAACTTATCCGGTGACCTTTTCCAAATTATCTAATATCTTTCGGCTTCATACCGCTGTTGTGTAAGCCGCCCCTATCGGGCTGTCAGGAGCCTGGCCTAATGTGCCTAGGAAATCCTTTGTTAAATGGAGTTGTTCTACTGTAGGTTACCAGGTTACATTTTGAAGGAAAAATGAAATATTCAAAATGAGGAAATGAACAACCTTATTTCCCCTTTAAAAGCGATCCTACCCTATTTTGCATATGTGGTAGTTGGAAAGTTCCATAAACATACAACTGCAGAATAGAACTATAGTCAAGTCTAAAAATTCTTGCTGCATTGTCATTTAGGATATTTTTTAGTTTGAGTGGAGACACCTTGCTACAGTCACCACAGACCAAATATCCTGTTCCTTACAGACCAAATTCTGCATTTAATTTTGACTTCACTGGATTTATAGTGCTGAAATTGCAAACAGTTTGGATTAGAACATGGCATGGAACAACACAATTGCTCTTACTTTCACAAAATACTACAGAAGGTTAGTGATCGACACATCCTGCACGCAAAACCAGGATTCATGTGCTACCTTATGTTTGTGGTTGGGGTTTTTTTGTTGTCCTTTTTAGGTGTTTCATTTTGCAAATTCAATACACTTTTGCTGCAATTTCAAGTGTGAAAACCTTTTTCTTGAGAAAGTACATAGCTAGCAGTGTTTTTTGTTATGTATCTATACAGTTTGGCTGAGCAACCTTAGAGCACCAAAAAAAATAATAATCCTGCAATACCTTATCTCCTAGAGCAACTGGGTATATCTGGTTTTGGTTTAATTATCACCAAGTTCGACATAAGAATCCTTATACTTTCCACTACAGGTTTGGGATGCTTCACTGTGTGCCTTAAAAAATACTGAAGGGACCAAGTAACAAAATATACATGTGTATAATTAACATTTCTGTCAGTTTCTGTGAGTGCACTGCTGCTCAGTGATGGTGTCCTTGTGGGAAGGAAAGGCCCTTTTTCTTGCAAAGGACTTGGTTGATGTCAGTACGGCTAAATGTGGGGGATTCGGAGGATCCCTGTGGATTTGGTTACTGGACTGAACTGCCAAAGCGCGGTACTTTTAAAGTGATAGTTAAATGCTCCAAAAACGTGCTGGGGATTCGCACATTTTATAATTGCTGCCTCTACTTCTTTAGATGTTTAAGGTGGAGCGTTATTTTGAAGGGCTGCTTGTTCTGGTCGGAGATGACTGTGAAGCACTCTGTGCACAGGTGGGATTTCAGGGCAAGCTGTTGGCGAGGAACTTGCCCAGCCCTCCTTCTAGTGGGCTGCTTTCCTCTTGTGTACGTAGAGCAAGGAAGTGAAAACCATGAGATCTAGATTGTGTTCCCAGGTCTGTAGTTTATTTATACAATAGCAAAGAAGGAATTATTTCCTTCATCTTAATTTCTTGCTTTCTTATGTGCAAAATGCACGTGATGCTGCCATCTTTGGATGTTACAGTCCTTGCTCATGGCTTCGCAGTGTTTGAGTGGAAAATAGTTATGTTCCAAGCCTTTATGTAATTTAACTTTGATCTTCTAAAATGTCTCCACAAGGGTAGCTCATGCATTCAGATTGCCCTCTTGCAACAGAATTTCTCTCCCTTTCTGTAAACTGTTTGTGCTTATTTACTTGATTTTGATCGTTCATCCCTTGGGCCTTTCACCTTCCCTTTCCACCAGTGTTTGTTCCCATACCTTTTTGAAGTCTCAGTAAAAACATACACCATGGGGGCTTCCTGGAGGCATAGAGCTTTGTGGTTTGCAAATTGTTGGCTATTTGAAGTATTGACTCACAACAGTGGCAGTGCTTAGTGGATATGAGAGCTGTGGTGTGACAAGGACGTTAACCTTGAGAGGCTGATCCATGTTTTGAGTTTGGGGACAAAAAAATAGTTGTTCTTAATAGTGTGCATTGATTTCAAGGAAGTCTGTGTAAAGCAGCCTTTGGTTTGTGTTTTCACAAAGGGATTTCAGTGTTTAATAAAGAATAGGAAATAACTGGAGCTTCAATAGACCTGCTTTGGTGTGTGTGGGGGGCTGCTCTTGTGTGACTTTGTATAATATTATACGTAGGCAACAAAAGCGTTTCCTGCCTGTAAGCACAGTATTATTGCATTTAAAACTACAGAAAATACTTTAAAACTAGTTAATACCTGGAATGAAAGTTATAGGTAAAATAGAGAAAACCGTCATCCAGCTTAGAAAAGTGAGCTACCCACTTGCATTTTTCCAGTGTCCTTACCTCTCTTTGCTCTCCCTTCCTCAGTTAATTTCCTCTCTGGTTTTGGCCATTTACCTTTAATTATTCCTACAGCCCCCTTCCTCTGCCCAACATCCTTGCCCACACAACCCTGAGCAGCCTCATCTGCTTTTTGTGGTTTACAAAGTAAATATGTTAACTACAAAACCCTGGGCTCGGAAAATGGACCTGTGCCATCCCTTCAATTACTTCGTAGTTGCATCCTAAACTGTGTCTTTGTATATAGATGAAGAACATTGTATTGTACAGCCTATTGCTGTGCACCTGAGGATTTCTGATTCAGTACATGGGTTTGCTGCCAGTTATGTATTTACTTAAAAGTGCATTTGTTTACCTTCTCAGTTTTCTGTCTGTGAAAGCGTAACAGCATTCCCTCTTTCCAGTTTGATCAGCTAACATATGGATGTGTTAGGCAGGGGCTGTTTGCCTGTTCATAAAGTATAAGCTCATCAGGATTGGTATTATAACACCAACACAGTATGAAGAATATGCATTTGTTTCCTTTATGGTTGCAAATGAATTATCTTTTCAGGCCAGCACAATGGGAACATGGGCTGTGCCAAGCAGCGTGTGCCAGGTAACACTACAGGCAGAGGGAAAGAAGACATTTTCAAGGGCTGAAAGTGTGCTAAAGAATGCAAGTTCTTCAGGAGCAGGCTGTATATTGTGAACTGAGGATTTTCTTTTCATGGCTCATTACAATCGACTGTTCTTCCAAGTACCTCGTCAGAAGATGTATGAAGATCATAGTCCGTCTGGAGTTTGTGTGGAAATTGATGCCTGGTTCCCCAGTCCCTGACTCTTTTCCCCTAGTTTTTCTTCATATTTATCCTTGCTATGGTCTAAGTAAGTAGCTAGAGGATATAATGTAATTGGGTTTCGTTGTGGTTTTTATTTTTCAGTCTTGAAATTGTGCAAATTCAAAGCACAATTGACTTATTCAGTAAATTATCAGCATTTTTATTTTTTACTTTAAGTGAAACTTAAGCTTGGGTTTAACCCAGGCTCAGTCTTAAGTTGCTCTTCCTTCTTAAAATAAGTTGAATATTTTAAGAACTCTTTTTCCTTTGACTAAGCCATATGAAGGCCAGATAGAAATGGAAGTTTTTGGACAAAGTCCTAAAATATATGTATCTTCTGATATTTGCCAGTTTATTGCTTTACAAAATCAAATTAATTTCTGACATGTGAAAATAGAATAACTTGACTGTTTCTGTCCAGTTGATCATCATGCATTTCACAAGTGTTTACTTTTAAATATATGATGGAGTTTCAGAATTCAGTGTATGCTGTAGCTAAAGCAGGAGTCGTTCTCATTTTGAACTTGTTTCTTATAAGCACAAGGGGAAAAAAATGATTTGGCATTTGGAAAAAATTATAGGCAGATTAACAACAGATTTTTAACATCTTTATTAAAGCTCAAAATCTTACAGCAAAAGTACTGGTACTTGTAAGGAGGCTGTGCTGTAGAGTTTTGTGAATGAGCTTGGTTGAATACCTTTACTTTCTCTAACTTTCATAAAGAAAGGATGGATTTGTAATATACACAAATGTTTGCTTTCAGAATGGTTAAAGAGAGGGAAACCCTGTAAACATGGGGTAAGGGTCTGTGTTGTTCTGAATCCCAGGTTTCCTGGTTTTGCTTGCTGATAGTTGGGAATCTCGTGTAAAAGACCCGTTGACTCTCTCTGTACTTAAAGCTTTTACTCTTACATTAGATGTGGTTTTGATTTCAGGACATACATATGGATTACACATATAATAAGTGGAAGTATGTTATGGATTCCCTGCTACTTTCATTGAACCAGGTAGTTGGAATTGGTTTGGGATGGAAAAGGAGGAAAAGACTAGCTGTAAGCAAATCGATGGGGACTATTTCAGTACACTCCTGCTGATTATGTCTAATTGAAGCTGTCTGAGCCGGTCTTAATACAATTTAGTTATCGCCAGCCAGAAGGGTTTTATTTATGGAACAGGGCCTGGTGGAACTTCCTCCGACCCCGGAGAAGCTGTGAACGGGAGAGAGCTGATCAAGCAGGCATGCCTGGCTAGCGTATGCATTTCTTTAATAAGGCAGGGATTGATGTCTTTTGCAGTTCAGGGGTTAGGTAAACAGCAGTCCCTCGGTTCAAGGCTCTCCATGTTCAGTTGTTTGTTTATACAGATCTCAGAAGGTTAGGTTAGACTTCTTGACATCCCAGGGGAGCTTTTCTGACCATCGTATAACCTCATCTGCTCCAAAGTTGCTCAGGAGGTGTTGCATTGTCTGCTGCTTGTACCTAGTCTCTAGGAAAGGAGGTTATAATCAGAGTGTTTGGAACACTGGGCCTGTCTTCAGTAACTCATAAATAATATACACGAGTAGGATACATACCTAATTACTGTGCTTCCATTCTCAGACGTGATATTTGCACACAAAGATGACTAGTATGTGTATCTTAGCGTCTTACTGAATTGCAGTTTTGAAAAATCTGTGACACACGTGACTGATTTCACCAGAACTTTGATGTTAAGTCTTACTAAGTTGTGCTTCTGTTGAATGGCAGTCCATTAAATTGAGTAGGATAAACCCTAGATTAAAAAAAAAAGTTTTTATTTAAGAATTAGTGGTGGCTACATGTTGAACAATACTGTGGGTTAGAACATGTCTCATGAGGTTCATTTCCATGGCTGTCATATCCCGGCGATGGTCGCATGGGAAGCGAGAAAGGGACGCTGCAAATTCGTCAGGGTGTTGTTGCAATGTAGTTCTGATAAGCGGAGTTGGTCTGGAATTGGAGGATGACTTTGCTCAGGGTTAGAAGTGTGCTTTATCATGCGCGTGACTGGCTGCTTTTAAAATGTGACATGTTAGGAAGTTGGCTTAAATTCCAGATTTTTTTTCACTGATTTGATGTCTGGTGATTTGTGCTTTGTTTTTCTGTAGCGCCTCCAACTCTGTAGCCATTCAGACCCAAACACAGGAATAAGTGGCCGCACACTTACATCACAGCTTGTGAAATTTCCTTGCATGTAGACAGGGGAAACTGAGGCAGGAATATGGGCTGTGCATGGCCACTGAGGCTGCTCAGGTCTGTACTGACCCATATTGTCTTATAACCCTTAGTGTCACGCTACGTGACCTGCAATGTCATAGGCTTCCTGGGATAGGTTTGTACCAGCACTAGAGCTTTTCAGGAAACCTGAACTTTGTCCAGTGGCCTCAGATAGGACAGTGCTATTGAAGTATCCAGCCCTATAAAAATCCGTATGGGTGGCATCCCAGCTGCAAGGTGAGATGTTCAGAGGGGTAGGGGGAGGCCACTTCCATGCTGGTTGAGTTTCCCAGTGCCAAAATATGAACATCTTGTCGCTTTTAAATAATGTGTGGGGTCTGACTTACATGTTGGGTTTCGTATTTAATCAGTATTAATATGATAACAGGAATGTGACAACTGAAGCGAACACAAAGAGATTATCTTCTTAGCCAAATGCATCCATTAGCTAGGAAATATAGGTTTCTATTAAATGAAGCAGACAGAATGGCTATTGGAGGTGACTGAGAAGAGGAGGGGGAGGGGGCAAAGAGGTGAAAGTTGAGGTTTAGAAAATCTCTATAAAAATAAAAACAAACCATCCGTCTTGATGGCTGGCGTTTTACCCTCCCGTTGCACTTTAGGGATGGTGCTCCGATTCCTATCGAGAACATTATGCTGAAACTTAATCTAACTGAGCGTTTACTCCTGCCAAACTCCGGCTCAGCAACTTATCCGCTCCCCCGGAAAGAAGTGGCCAACAAGGCTTCAGATACGGGACAGTATTGTGCTGCTGTGAGATTCTGGGCTGAAGGCAGATTTGATCTTGTCCCTCTTGGTGTTTGGTTTTTTTTTTTTTCTTTTGGGTAGAGAACTGTGGTGGGGAAACAAAATCCTGTTCCAGCATTTCAGAGCAGTTGTCAAGTAAATTATTCATCTATGTGTCTGTCTATACATATGTGAGTCCCCATCTAATAGCTGTTGCAACAATGTTTATAACCAGTGTTGGAAACCAAGATCATAATAGTATAAATTACTTTAGATAATGCAGATAAAAAGAAAAAAAACACAATTAAAAGAACTTTACGAGATGGACAATTCACTAGCATAGATGGAGTAACACAATACATAGAAAAAAATAATCTGTAACAGCACAAACATGACACGGGTGACAGGAAACATCTGCCTTGCCAGCCATCCCTTGGCTGGGCCACAGCTCTCGCATCCCCACCGCCCGCCTGGCCGGGAGCCTCCTGTCTCCCTTGCCTGGGCGAGTGTCAGACCCATGGCCTTAAGAGCGGCTGGCTCTGTTCTGCCAGGAGTTGGAGTGTTTTTCTGGGGTGTCTTCTGTTAGGTTTAAGTCTATATGCATTTTACTTGAAAAAGAAATTAAAGGAGCCGTGTAGGATGCCTAGGGAGAGTGGCATGTCTGTGATGAAGCTGAAAAGTTCTTCCTAATAATTGGACCTGATTATTGTAGAAACTACTCCCCGGGTGAGCAGTGAGAGTTGGCTGCAAACAGTTTTTCCTTGGTTGATGGCTCTTCTGTCCCATTCTGATTTTTGCTCCCTGTGATTATTCCCTCCCTGGATTTTGAGGAAGGTGCCAAGCTTCCTTTGGCCAAGCTTTGTGTGGAGTTTTAGATTGGGTGATGGTGCAGAGATAGGAATGGAAAAAATGCATGCAGGAGGGAGAAGCAGCATCCCTCTTCTGTCTGGCGTTTCCAGGCTTCACGCAGTTTTATAAATGAATGTTATGTCCTTTTACTTAAATTCACTGTCTTGGCATTATGTCAGCATGATTTTCCTCTTGAGCCTAAAGTGTTAACAGACATGGAATGCGTGGAAGTCCAAAGTAGACTTTTCTTGTCCCTTTACACTTGGCCTGTTGTCAATCTCTGTAAACCAGTTTAACAGTGACTGGTTCATTTGAGGAGCAGGACCCGAATGTTCTTATGACCTCTGGGTCTAAGATGCTTTTAGAAATAGGAACTCCAAGACCAGTTTGGTTTTATGTTTCCCCATGGTGTCTCTTATTTACATAGACTGATTTCTGCTCCTTCATCCCCCTTTTCCCCCAGGAGTGATAGCCTACAGGGAGGAAAGGGGTAGAGGCAGGTGATGGCTTGGAGATGCCCGTCCGCTGCGGTATTGGAGGGGAGGCTGTGGCAGGGTCCCATTCCCGGTGGTAGCGTGGGAGACGGGGGGGTGTGCATGCTCTACTGACTCCATGAGAGGGGTTGCAGGAGGTGCGGGCTCCTTCATCCCCCTTTTCCCCCAGGAGTGATAGCCTACAGGGAGGAAAGGGGTAGAGGCAGGTGATGGCTTGGAGATGCCCGTCCGCTGCGGTATTGGAGGGGAGGCTGTGGCAGGGTCCCATTCCCGGTGGTAGCGTGGGAGACGGGGGGGTGTGCATGCTCTACTGACTCCATGAGAGGGGTTGCAGGAGGTGCGGAGCCGTTTTTCAGGCTGGCCTGTCATTC
>NW_010262219.1:8009-47820 GCF_000690775.1 Eurypyga helias | reverse complement strand
CTGACACATGGGCCTGCTTTCTTGTGTGTGTTGTTTTTTAGGAGGGAGGGAGGTGACTGAGTGGCTGCCCCCTGACAGGGCACTTTTAAAACATTCATAAAACTTTTATTGGGCTGCCACCCTTCCAGATAAATATTTTGTGAGTTTATGGGCTTATTTTAAGGATTGAAGCTTAATAGCAGCTTTGTAGCCCTGTCCGTCCCCAAAATGGTCTTTTGGCAATCCCCATCTCGGGAAGCTGCCACGCTTTTCTAGGTCCTGGGAGTTTCTTCATCACTAAATTATTACCCTTTTGCCTCCTTCCAGCTTTGTATGACTAAATGGGACCAACTGTTAAAGGAAGCTTTCCCCTTCCCCCCGCCTTGCTGAAAGCTGATCTAGGGTACCGTATTTGGCCATTATGAAAGGAGAAAGACTGCAGCAGTTATACATTTATTTCTTTTATTGAGTTAGGTTTGTTAGACCCTGTTTTATTTGTGCCTTAATTATCAGTCTTAATGCCACATGTGATTTTTAAGATGGTACAGGCTGGTGGCATTTCAGACATGCACTGTCACTTTTCAGGTACTTTCTTAATGTGCTTCCACAAACATAAAAGCTTTATGCTGCATCTCAGCATTAAGTGGTGAAACCAGTGGGCTTGCAGCCAAGGCTATACAAAGGAATGCTGTATGTAGTGCTCAGAGGAAGACGGGACTGCAGTTTGAACATCCGTGCCTTTCAATTTCACCGTGTTGTGTCCAAAGAGACTTCATGAATTTCAGCACGGGCTTTGGCTCAACGCTGACCCAAGACAACGCGTGCGTTTTAGCTGCTCTTGGAAGAGCTGTGTATGATCCCTGTGTGTTCCGGGTCCTGAAAAGTGCATGTCTTCAGCATCTGGAGCACGTCTCCGTGTTACTCCTTGTTGCTTCTTGTGTCCCAATGCAGTTGCTGATCTCCCTTCTTACCAGATGCAGTTGTAATGCCTAGAAGGAAAGTGTTCTGTTTCTTTTTCATTTGCTCAGATGTATACTATAGCACTACTTTGATCTCTGATTGCCTGAACAGCAAAATTGTGCAGTATGGGATCGTATATGTCATCCTTTGTCGCATCCCAAGTGTTTCAGGGTGGTGAGGCTGTTTCTGTGCAGTGCGACAACCTCTTTTCTGGTACGTGTGAGTGCTGGTCCCTTGGGCATACTCAGAAAAGATAGCATGGGGTAGGAAACCACTTAAAGGTTGGGTTTGGAGGTTCTTGTGAAAGACTGGACTGTAGAAGTGACCAAGATAAAATAGGAGCTTCAGAATAGCAGAAGAGACTTCAATAAACTTTAACTCCCTTAACAGTGTCACTTGGTCCTCACACGTTTTTAAAACAACCAATCCTGCTTGTTTTATTTTGGGTGAGGTTGACATATTTTATATAGCTGGGGAACTCCCTTTTCCAGACCAGTGTCAGTTCAGCAATACATTGGCTGGTTTGGATTTTTTTTTTTTCCCCCTCCTAAAAATAGAAATATCTATTTTGGTACAAAACAATACCCAAAGACTTTTGTTTCTATGTTTCCATGACTTCTGGTTTTTATGTCAGCACATCTTGGGACTTGTCCTAAAAATGGAGCTGATGTAATAATCATGGCTTTCTGGATATCTAGAGCCTCACTCCTTATAACCATCTAGTTTGCTGCTTGTATCAGCAAACTATTTACTTTTTCATGACTCTGATTCTGCAACTGTTACACTGATAATTACAGAAAAAAAATGGGAGTGACAAGTAATATATTTGATCTAAGAATGAGTTCAAACAGCTTAGATGTTTGAATAACTCGCTACAATCTGTGCCTGTCCAGTACAGGGTGAAGAGGTTAAGGCATGGCTTGTTGCAGAAGATGAGCTCTGGCAGTGTATGCATTACATGCAGAGTTCTTGTCTGACACAATTCTGGGCAAAGGTGGACAGTGTGAATTTTTGTACATTCATATGTGAATTTTACTGCTGTATTCATCATGTAAGTGTGAGTATAATGGATAGTAACCGTTTCCTTTTCCCCTGCCATTTTGTAGCAGTAGCCCTCTTGCTAGTGCCTGAAAGCTGATGTTTATTCTCTTTTTACCCCAGTGAAGGAAGGTATTACCTAGGTTCCAAAGGTGTGGAGCAGAGAGCTACAAAGATGAAGTTGCCAGCAGGTTTATGGCAGCACAGAGGACTATGGAGTTTGTTAAGCACTGGTATAAGACCATCTCCTGGAGCTTTTGCGGTGTGTTTTGATTTTAGTTATCAGGTCAGCCAGCAGCCTGTTGTCACTGACTGTTGATAATTTTTTTAAAAAATTGCTTGTTATAGTGGTGTGTGATCCATCATGTTCACTCTTGTTTGGGGATTAATCTTCAGAGGAAAATTGGTGGCTACCTGATTCATAAGGTTTGTAAAACAGTCTGGTAAGGTAACTAAAAATGTGCTTTCAGGAAATAGCCCATACTAGATTGAGATGTTTCCTGGTTGATATAATAATTCTCCTTAATTTCTAGCATCATATAGTTGTAAGGACACAAATATCAAGTTTATAGCAAATGCATCGTATAAGTTTTTTACCTCTCTCTTTGGTACCTTCTTATCATGCTGTGACAAGATTTTTTCCTATTAAAAAGCGCTTGATACCCATCAGTGTTCCTGCCTCAGCAAGATAATGTAACCAGGGAAGTTCCACAAGCTGTTCTTCATTGCTCTTGGTGCCATGCAGTGTTTGGCTGTGTAAAGTGAGGGAACCTTATAGCACTGTACAAAAGATGTTCTGGAGACTCCGTTCTTCCATTACTAGGTCTGTGCATAACTCGTGCTTGTGTTTCAGTGCCCTGCTAGGGAGCTTGCCTGCTGTCCTGCTCGTGGTATGCTGCCACGTAGTCGCAGGTACGTGGTTTCTCAGCTGCCTCCTCGCAGCAGTAGAGTTTGCTCTGGCCATAGGAGGGGCTGCAACGGCTCGTGGATTCATGGGTGCCAGGTGTAAGGCTTTGGGGGGGGCTGCCTGCTCTGACCTGGCCTGCTTCTTCACTTAATTCTTGTTGTGCTACAAGTAGAGAGTGGTGACAATTGGTTTTGTCTTTTTTGGTTAAAAGCCCAGATCGTTCGTAAGTTCCAATGCAATGGAAGTAGCAGCTGTTGGCTTGTTGATATGTTTTATATTAAACCTTTTCTTCAGTTAAGTTTTTAAAGGAAAGAAAAACTAGTGGCAGGATTTTATCCTTTTTGTGAACAATTGGGAGAAAAAATACTGGAATAGTGAACATACATATACCAGAGTTTTTTTCCCAAAATAACAGACAGGAGGTAGAAAATTTCTCTCAATCTACATTGTAGAAGAAATTGATACAGATAGCTATTAATTACTTTCTCATTATGCTGTGGGCCAAAAAATAGCCATAACGAGGGTGCAGGTACAGAATGGGTAGTAGACCTCATTCTTAATTTTTCTAAAAAATATAAATTTAGGGTTGTTTTCTGTATCTACACTTTCATTTGTTGTGGTTTAAATTTCACACCAATCAAAAGTTAGTGTCTCTTAAGGACGTAACTTACCTTCAACGTGATTCTTTTCGCTGGTGTGCGGATGGATCAAGCACTGTGGTTCTGGTGGGAAACCATGAACTGCAGACAGGAATTCATGGCCTGGAAGCAGAAATAGCGAAACAATGAACAAATACGGCTTTAGGGGAAAAAAATACACTTCTCAAGTTTTGTTGTAAAATAATTAGCCTTCTGTGGTAGGCTTGGAGACCATAGAAAAAGGGCAGGAGCTGCTCATTTGCCTGTGATTTGACTTAAAGTTTATGACCTTGAGTAATGTGCCTGCTCAACAGCACTTAACAAAAGCATATTTGATGAAATGTTAAACTCATGAATTACATCTCCACGAAAAGCCTTTTTTTAAAAAATTGTAAAATGAGAAATAAATCAAGATTTTAAGACCTCAGTTGAGTTTTTTAAAGATGAAATTAAAAGGAACAGGCTATTTCATCAACAATGACACTTTGTAAATTCAATAAATCATAAGTAGCTTTAATTCAGGTTTAAAAAGGACTGTGTATCTCAAGGTATTGTATAAAGAGTTGTAGTACTGTCAACCCCATTTTGTAAGTGGGGAAGCTGAGAAAGAAAAGTAATACCATGAACTGATAGAAGTCAAACAAGCAAAACTGCCTAGGCATGGGTTTCTTTCTGGTCCAAATGCCTGCCTATTAGGGCTTTAGTAACTTGAGGGCAAGTTGCATTACACTTCTGGGGCTTGTGTAAGGTAGCAGGTATTCCTCTGTGTGAGCAACAGTTACTGTTCAGTTGTATTCTCATTTCAACTATTAAATGTCTAGCGTTACTCCCAGTTTATACTTACAAAACATGTAGAATCCAGTAGGCTCATGAGAGAATAAATGTGCTGTCCTTGCTGCATGCAGCAACAAGTGCCTGTAATCCCTTGCACAGAGCTGTCAGCCTGGGGGCTTCTGTGTCATCGGAGAGTCTACTCTTATTGCTCAGTGAGTTTTGTTTTATTTGTCTGCTTCAGTATTACCTTGGAATTTTTTTTTGTTGGTTTTCTTAAGTGGTTGGGTACTACTGTGTTGAGCCATAAATGGGAAGAGTTTCCTTTGGCTGTTGCACTAGATGCTACGATTACACTGCTATATGACAATGAAAGTACAATTTCTGTTTTCTTGGAGGGCTTTTTACCCTTATTTTTTACCTTTAGGGGATCAGATCAGATGCTAATGCAATGTATAAAACATCTCCATTGGAAACTGGAAATTTCCCTGGAAAGCTGCATAGCTTTTTAGGTCCCAGTAAAGTTAGAAATGCACAATGGCTCTGAACATTAACTTTTCACTTTATGTCCCTGGAACTTTTGAAGAGAGACTTGCATTTTTTTGGCATTGGTCAAGTAGTCTGGTCTTCGTAGACTCGCCATCTGTGGTGTCTTTGTGCTCAGTGTTCCCCCTGGGGCATCATCTTATGTTTTAATTTGCAGTTTCAGTTGCTGATGTATGGGCCCTTCTGTTAAATAACTTTTATTTTCTATGCTATTATGCCTCCATACTTCACTTGATTTGTGTTGCATACAAAGTGTTTTCCCCCTGTTGTGTTTGGGACTGGTTTGTAATGGAGTTACTGTGGTGTAATTCAGACTGAAAGCTACAACTTTATCAACAAACACTAAGTGGTTGTTCTGTTTGAAAATTGGTGTTTTCTGCTCATCGTGAACTATTTATCCATTATGCGTACTGAGTTTTATCATTTAGATAAAACAAACCACCATTTCATACATGATGCACGTTAGGAATTATTAGAGATACACTGGTATGTAGAGCACTTACTGCTGTGAACACAAGTGAAGAGCTTCTGTAAACAATTGATTCAAGATTTCAAAATAACACAAGTGGTGAGAAAACTATTGCACTCAACTTTACTGTCACAAACATTGCTGTGGATTCATGAGTTGCTGTTTGTTATCTCGGTGATTAGTTACTGTCTGAATGCTCAAACCCATCACAAGTGTCCTCTAAATGCACATTCTCAGATCTCTCTTCAAACCCCCACGAAGATTTCTGCCGTGCATATGATGTGCTGAGGAGTACATTCGCAGTTCCCAAAGCTGAGCTGATAGGCACTCGCTTGCTTCTGTGTCTGAGCTGTAAAATGACAGATGATTGAAGAGTATATCCTTTGTGCCAAGATCAGGGATTTCTGCCTGCAGTTGTAGAGTGTGTTCGAGGAATTGAAGACAAGATTCAGATGTTGACTGGAGAATACATTAATTCTTTTGCACTCTGACTATTCCACCAGTCTGACTACACTTTTGTCACTAGTACTCATAAACTTACTGTGCTCAGAGGTTCCCAGGCTCTTTGTGCTTTTTAGTCTTCCTGCCTCTTACTTCAGACCTGCTTCACTTGCATTTCTAGCTCGCGGTGTCTGTGATGTAAAACACTAAATGTGAAGATAATTCTCTGGCCGTTGTATCCATTACTTCGGTACCTAAGTACCTGTGCTAGGGGCACGTTAGTGGCATTAATCTGGTCAAACTTGTAGGTTTGGGTGCTGTGCTTTCTGTGAAGCATGTTGAAACTATTCTGTCTGAATAGATAGTATTGCAGTGAACACATTCTTTCATTAATGTGTCCTTTGGAAATTATGCCAAAGAAATCCAGAAGCTTACTGAATTTTGAAATGCAGACTGGTCATGTCTGGCTTGGGAAGGCTGAACACTCATGCAGTGCACATCGCTGATGTGTACCGGATAATGTTTTGTTATTTAAAAATAGGCAATATGTTCTGTGTGCAAAACCATACACATAAACACTTGCGCACTGTGTATATTGTGGCTGCACATCTTCAGCTTGTGTGGTATGATGCACACACTCATGTGCACGCCCACACACTAAACCTTTGCAGGTCAAAAAGTGAGGATAAACTTTTGAACCCAGCTGCTTCCAAATTAAGTACATGTGCAGGGACCACCAGAGCTGGGGTTACCGTATTCCAGAAAAGTGCCGGACACTGACACCCACATATTGTACTGCAGGAGACTTCTTGTTCTTCCCTTAGAGCCTGAAGGAGGATGCCTTGAAAACACGCTGTCCTCTTTGCCCTTTCTTTGTCACCAGAAAGGACAGGCAGCAGTTTGGTGACTTCTCCCTTCGTTATGGAAATGGGACTGATACAGTAATCAGGATGCTACATATGGAGCTTTTTAAATTACTGCTCTTCAGTCTTTTGTTAGCCTTCATTATTCCTGAAGATTTTTTTCAAGTCATAAAAATGACATTTTTAATATGCAGAATTAAAAAAAAGGCAATATGAAGAATACATTTTTGTCAATAAGCTTTTACCGTTTAAACCAGTTATCTTAGTTTCTGCTCTAGGTATTTTAATTGAAGATTAACTACTGTTAAAGAGTATACAAATTTAGGTAGTATATATTTGGAGTAGTAATATAGGACTGAATAAAAGGTGGGAATAGAGTGGCCTGTCCATTGTCATTTTAGATTGCAGAGCACAAACTAACCTTCATTAGAAGTCAGCACAGGCGACCGAGAGGTTCTGCTAGTGCTGAGGCTTTTCTTTCCCCAGTGAAATTCACTGAAAGTGTACTTTGGGCTTGCAAGTTGAGCAGGTCTCATCTGGGTTTTTATTTCTGCTCTCTTTTTTAATAAAACATTGTTAGGTTGAAGACGATGCATGTAAATATGAAACAAAATCCTAAAAGTATTTGCCTAGATGCTTCTCACTTCTGACTTAACTGCAGCCTTGATGGGGTCCTTGCTCAGTATCGTTTTTACCAGTACAGGAGAGAGGACTGGTTTGTTCCTGTCTGCAAACTGAGCATTTGTCGTGCACCTAGAGCAGAACTCTGATAACACATAGGCTGTCTTAGGTGTGTTCATTTAAGACGTGGAGGCTGATTATTTGGGTTTTGTGTTTCAGAGGGGGTTGAAGATGCTGCTCCATTCTAACCACCCGCATGTCTCTTGGGCAAACTACCTGGTTTCCTTCCAAGGAGTTACGCTCTTACCTTCCTCATAGGATTCCATATTTCTTCCAAAGGATAAAAGGATAGTTGTCCTGAGGAAAATCTTGTTAAGACATTGTTTAAACCTATTTGGAAGGGAGTACATCCTGTAGATTTTGTAAAGACCCAGGTTTTTCTTTCTCCTCAGTGTTTTTACTGGAGTTTGAATTTTAGCAGCACAAGGATTAATGTAAACTTACTGTAGATCCACAGCCTTGATGAACTGCATGTAAAACAAATACTTTTATATGATCTCCCTTATCAATATGCAGGATGAGGGGATGCTGCTGCTTCCATTTTCATCTGTGGAGGCTGAAATAGCTTAACGAAGCCGGGGGGTGGGGTTGGCATATTAACCCACACTGAGATGCGCTCCGTGGTGTGTTACCTGGGGGATCTGCACAGTGCTGCTGGCTGCAGGGCACCTGAGCCGTTAAAAGGAGAACGTGGCTTCCTGTTGTGGTGTGACACAGACCTCCTCCTCCTCCAGTGTCTGCTGGTAAGGAAGGAGCCTGGATAAGACAGGACCTCAAGCTCGACTTCACGTGGTAGAATAGTCTCCGTGTTGCTTTGCACAGGCAAAATGGGTATCGACTAGGGCTGTGCCTTTATCCATGACACTTCCCCAGTCCTTCCCTTTTTTCAAGGCTTTTTTTGATTGTTCTTGTTTTCTCCCTCAGCATAAGGAGGTAGGGTTTGAACCACAGATTTGCCATGATTCTGCTGCGAAATCAGTAACAGCTGTTGGAACTGTAAATGGCTTCTTGGTTGCAGTCACAGAACCTGCAGTTGATCAGCTCTGCCCTGAGCAATAAGTGGAGACATCAGGACCACGGAGGCCAACTAGAGAGTAAGGGTGGAGGGAATTAAAACCCTGAGGCAGGGGTCTAAATAGAGAACACAGGCACAGATGGGTATTGGAAGGGACACTGTTTCCTTTTATTGAATGACTTCTTAGATGCCGTGAAGTGCAAAGTTGACTGGAGCAGTACCATAATGGGAGGTAGAAAGAAGATGTAGAAAAGGTTTCAGAGCAAATGTAGTTTGAGTATGAATTTGTCTTACCTTTTATTCCCTCTCTCTAAAAGATCCAGTGTTCTAGCAAAGCTCAGTGGGCAAAAGCTATTTTGTGCTTTGGTGGGGTCACTCACAACTTATTTAAGTTGGTGGGCTAAACTATGTTCTGTGTTCTTTGAGTAAGTTAGGGTGTCATAAACATTGATATGTTAGTACAAGGCAAGTGTTTAACAATTATTTGTCAAGAAAAATAAATCTTGATGTGGGAACTCCTGCTCCTGAAAGGGACTGTGCTAGTACCCAAACTCAATGAAATCAACAGCCGTCACACAAGATGCTGCCTGCCTTTGTGGTTTTGGTAATGGGGCTAATTTATTTTTAACTTGTTTGTGTGTTTTGGCTGGTCATATTAAATCTTCTGTAATTTAATTTTCCTCTCCTTCAATGCTGCCTTTTACTGTACTCCCTAGAAACACCGACTTTATTTGCGGGGGTTGGATTTTTTGCAATGCAGGTCAAAGTGAGTTGGTGTGTTGGAAATGTGCAGTAACTCTTCAATCCAGGTCATCAGTCCACAGAATTGGGTTGGCTGGTGTAAAACGCTGCAGTACTCGTTGTGAACATTCTCCCTGCCTGACCGATTTGGACCCAGACACTCAAACAGATTGACACTGGTGGTGGGGATCTTGGGAGTTAGGGCACTGTAATTCATTCTCTTCCAGCCAGCCACCTGGCACCAAGACACTTGTTAATGTCTGCGTCTGAGTCTTGTGAATTGCCTACATCATATTTCTAAACAATATCAGCACCTGAAAAATTTCAGAAAGATGGAGTCTTTTTTTGGGGGTGGCTCAGGAAAGCTAGTCTCCTTCAGCCTTAAATATGATCTGCTTCCTGTGGACTTGGACAGAGGCTGTGCCTGCATTTTCCAATACTTTACCCCACCAGGTTTTAGAACAGGCTGTGCCCCAGGAAGAGTGTAATGAGAAAGGAAACCCAGCCCTTGGGTGCTTGCCTAGAAAAATGGAAGTATGGCTGTGGCTTGGGTAGAGGTATTAATTTCTTAATATGTGCTAGGTCTGTGTCACTGTACCTCTGCAACTTGTGCTGCCTCGATTAAAGTCTGACTTACTATCCCTGCTCCTTTATATAAACATGCAAGGGTTTGTGTTTGACCGTGTCAGTGTTGATGTTTATTTGGAGCCCAAGTAAAATAGTTATTAGAAACTAGTAACTCTGGCCTCAGATGTTTATTTCTGTCTTCTCTGGTGATTACTGAGAAAAAGCATGAAGAAGTAGAACTGGAAGTCTTGGTATTGAGAAGGGGAATAGAAATAAGTTGTGCCTTTAAAAATAATACTGATATTCATTTGAAAGGTCTTTATTTGGAGGGTAGGCTGATGACTTTTTGCCTTTTTTTTTTTTTTTTTAGATTAATAGTATTGAAACAGCTTACAGGAAGAGTTTCCATTTTGCAAATCTTTCCTCCCTTTCCCAGTTTCCAAAATCACTGGCTAATTCATTTCTGTAAGAACATTTTAAAATAGTCGTTAAATAATACAAAGAATCGGTTAAGGCTCAGTGGTGCTCAACCAGCATGTGCTGAATGGGGAAAAGCATAGTGTCTTAATTAAAAGAAATGCAGGAAACTTAGTTATTGCAAAGTATTTTTTCACTACTAAAGGATTTGTGGGTGACTAAGAAATGTATAGACTTGAGTTTTTTATTTTATAAATAAAAACCAGATACATGTCTTCATCCTTTGCTGGCTTGTCGACTCAATTTACTTGGATGGAATTTTTCAGCATTTAAAACAAATTAAAATTCATGAATCATTTCTGCTTAAAGGCACAAACTTCCATAGATGCAGCAGTTAAGACTTCTAACTGGTTACATACATAAGTACGGTTTTGAACGTGCAAATTTCGTAGTTGCTCACTTAGAAAAATGCAGATGAAAGCTTTAATAGGTGGGATACACTAGGTATAACCAGTTATAAGGTGCTTCAGTACCTGTTTTAGCACTGCTTTGTCTCCCTGAGCCGTTTCCTGGGAAAGCAGCCATTAGTTTGTAGGACAGACATGAAGGAGAGGCGATACCGTGGCAGAGGGCGACAACATGCATCTTTCTGGTCTGTGAAGCTGTTTTGTGCCACGTTTGACACAGGCTGCAATTTCTTGGCACCTGTTGAGAGGGGTCTGACAGTTTTGCTGTAGTGATCCAGATATGCTCTTAAACTTTTAGGTTGTGATGCTTCTGCACTCCTGTGGTGGGACCCTATTCAGGAGGGGGAAGTACCATTTCACCCAGGGTGCATGCGTATTAGATTAAGATCAGCATTGTTACACTCTATGGTAAATGCAGCATGTGAATTTCTTTTAATTATTGTGGCCAGTTGATTGCTGGTACAGCTGAGCGGGCTTTTCCACAAAGATTTTTGTAAACAAGGCAAGCTTTATCATGCGGTTTTAATTGAGCTTTTCTGGAATTTGCTTAAAAATGTGACTCAAAGAAGGTAGGTGAGCTTTCAGTGGATGTCAACAGGAAAATAACAATCATTCCAGGTGAATATGTATGTTCTTTTTCAAATACATTTTTATTTCAAGGCTGCTTCAAATGATTGGATGTAGTTCAGGGTTTGTTTAGCTCTAGGCACTGTGGTGGTGTTCAGAGGTGCCAGCTGTGGCTGGCTGGCTTCTCCTCTGGCTTCACCTTGCAGAGGACAAGGGGGAGCAAGGTGAGGTGTTTGTAGCTTTACGTGCACATGTGTATTGCTGAGAACATATTGCACTGTGCATTGGCACATACCATTGTTTGGCTTTTTTTTTTTAAATAAAATAACAGGCAAATTGGGAAGCAACGCAATAATATGGTCTTTTGGATGGTCCTTGCTCTTGCTGATTTGTACCACGATGGCCTTTCAGGGAAAGCTGTGTGTTTGTTGTTCAAGGCATGTTTAAGAAAACTGTAATCTTAGAGGGAGAGAATGTCATTACATGGGCGAGATAATTAGTGTTCACAGCTTAACCAGACTGAGCAACCTGTGACTATAACCAGAAACCATGCAGTGCCTGCAAAAACAAACCCATCCAGTCTTGTCCCTCGGGTGGCCTTTTTTGTACTTCGTATTACATGACCCTTGCTTTTCTCATGCAGCCTGCCTCCTGTCGGACTGAATCCACCTGTAAATGGCCTTTCAGTCTGGGAACCTCACCCGGGAGCACGTGCCCTGCGATGCTGCTGCATCCGCAGGTGTTTGCATGTTCCATTACAGTGGTCACCAAGTCCGGTGTGGGCTCTTGGTCCTGGCAGACTGTGAAAGACCTTGGGAGGGAAATACGCTGTGGAACAGTGCACCTGAAGAGCCGTTTAGGGGAAGAAGTGTATGAATAATAACTGGCAAACATTTCACTTTATCTGGGTAAAACAAAATTACACAACTATCCAGTCCTTTTTGGTGAAAAGCCATAGAGGAGGAATTTGGACGTTATTAAAAGACTGAAAACTTCATAGTAACCCAACATTCTCATACTGTTTCTTCTCCTCCACCTCCGACAACATTTTGTTTCTCTTGTAATAATTAGTTTGAACTTTCATCTGTTTCTCTGGATCAAGTAATTTTCATACAACTTCAGGATTTTTTTATATGCTTTAAATCTTTCTTCTAAATAATGTTTTTTTCATAACAAAAAAAAAGCCATGAATACATTATAATTTCAATTTTCATGGTGTGTGAAAGATTTCTGCACTAGGTCTTTATTGTTTTTGAAGAATTCATCACCCTAGTTAAGAAGCTTAATATAAATTAAAGAAGGTATTAAGGAACATTAAGACATCAAAATGTGGAGCGTTCTTTTCCTTTCGATTGCTCCAAATGCAAACAAGTTGAATAAAATGCAATCAAAGGGCCTGTTTGGAGAACATTGAGTGGCTTTACAGCTGTGCTGTAGAGAACCTCTGGTAAGAGCGTAATTCAAATAAAAAGGCCTTTCTTTCCTTCCCCTAATTCTCTTTGTTGTGGTGACAACAGAGTACAAGCCCGATAAAAATTTAATCACCTTATCTTTTTAAAGCAAATTGCATATTTGTTTACACACAATATTCATAACATAAAAAAGAGAAAGCTGCTATCCAATCCCCCTCCCCCTTCTAATCGCATTAAAGGCCCTTGCCTAGAAGTTGGGAGGGGGGAAAAAAATTAAATGTTTCATTCTTTATTCTGAAGTCCCATTGTTCAGGATTGCTTTATAAAAGCAGCCCAGGGGAAGATAAATATCGCCAAACTTAAACTCTGGACCAGCGCTGAGCAGATGCCTGGGATACGTCAGCGGAGTTGGTCCAGCTTAACTGGCTTCTGTGGTGCCTACTCCACATCAAGAGAGACAGGCAAGATGGGAGGATTACAGACAGGCCTGCGGATCTAGCACTTTGATTTGAGGCTGCTTTGTAATGAGTTGCCTTTGATTCTGTGTCAGATCTGCGAACCTGAACTCTTTCCGCATTGTGTGCGTTTCTGAAAGGCTGCCGTAGGGAGGGATTGCGTGTTGGTACGGGGGGCGGTGTTGTCTTTTCACTAGGCTGATGAAATTTTAGTCCCTTGTGTTGAACTCCAAACATGTTTTCAGTTGTTTCTGTTCATCTTAGTGCGCAGATCATGAGTGGTGTTAGTTTTGTTCACTGTTTTAATGGGTACTGGGATGCTGACAAAAACCCAGTCAGAAGTATCTTCCGGCCCACTGCTGAGTGGCTCTGGGCTGAGAACTCCCACACTGGATATAAATTTAATCCCAACGTGATGTTCTGCAAGTTTTACAATTATGAAAGCTCGTATGATTCCTTGATTTGTTGCTACGTACCTAGCTGTACTCTTTGGGACATCTTCGTGGTTTTGTCCCTCTTGATTTGAGGATTTTATCAATGAGGACCCCCACCACAGTAAAACCTGTGAAAGTCCATCTTGTACATCAGTTGTCCCAGGCTCCCAAATTTTACTCATCGTGTTGACTTCTGCATGTTTCTTAGGGGTGCAGTGACAATAATTGTGATTTTTTTTGTTTGTTTGTTTTCTTTTAAGACACTGTTCTGTCTTTGTTTTGAATGGTCTTGGATATTTCATGCTGACCTGCCTGTAGTTTTTCTCTTGTTGAATTGTAACAAGAGCCTGTCCACATTCCCAAGCTTCTGACTACATTGCATATATTTATATTAATAATTTGGTGTCCTTATTAGTTCCATTGAGCACTGTTAGTGCTCAATTAATCCCATTAGTTCCTGTTGAGCACTAGGCATTTTCCATGCGCTCAGTTTTTGCTTCTGGGAGTTGGAAGAACGTGCAGGCTAAAAGCACAGCAGCAGCAGGAGAGTTTTCTCTCCCCGTAGGTGTGCTGGGAGGAGGAGCATGGTGCTTAGGTATGATCTCAATGACTGCATGGACCTGGAGTGACCATCAAGTGAAAACGGAGTTTAGGAACAATAGCTGGGTATGACATACATAGTTGTGTTCCAGGAGTGCAAAGTAGAAAGTTGTTGTGTTTAGGAGAGTTACCTGAGGAGGGCTTAGCCAACAAGTGGCTGTGGCACACAGCATAACGGCAGCTGAAATATATAAGACAAGGTCAGGTTTGGTACTCTCAGCATATTCATAGAGCAGTATGGCCAACAGGCAATGAATTAAGATCTCGAGTATGTCACTTCATTTCAGAGCTGTTATTTGGGGCTGAAGGGTATGATGGGTTAATGTGGGTTTTTTAAAACCCACTGTGGGAACTGCAAATATCCTTCTAAAGTGTGTGTGTGGGCTTGTGTAGACTTCATGTGTAGACCCAAATAATGGGATGGTTGCAGAGCAATGGTGTGATACGTGGTGGGGATTTGTCAAGTGCAGAAATCTGTCCTGCTATATGGCTTCAGATGGCAGTTGTGCATTTGTATCTGGAGTTTGATTATTACATTTTAGTTTGGGAAAAAAAAGAAAAGACAAAAAGGTGGTGGTTATATAAATTTGGGAAATCAGGTAATATATCCTGACCATCTTGCTGGAAACTGGAAAGAATAAAACAGTGCATGAATGGCATGCTCTTGATGCAGTGTGGTGTGCTGGGTGTCCTCAATATAGATGACAAGTTTAGGACTAAGAGAGGAGAGGGAAGAGGCAGGCAAGGCATGTGTAGGGACGTACGGCATCGATAACCATTTAGCAGCCGATAGTGGTGCGGTACTGGAGTCTGTGCTCCATTTAGCAATATGAAGAATATCAGCCTGAAAATCAGGACGCTGACTTCATGCAGAGGGTATGGCAGACTAATTAAAGAAAAAAAATGTGTACCAATTGAGCCTATAAAACTCTTCCTGACCTTGAGAAAACTCCCAGAGAGCTGTGGGAAACTCCAATCTGTCCCCTCTGAACTTTTTTGTGTTGTTGTTTAAATATAGTAACCGCTTTTTTAATTAAAAAGAAAAATTAGATGGCATTTCAAATTGTGTCCATGGTGCCTTGGGGACCTATTACAGTACAAATTACCCTATACTATTTAGTAAGGTCTTGTTTACTATTGTGTGAAGCGAGGGTTACCAGTGTAAGGATGTAGGACAAGAAGGGCCCTTCTTTGAAAGTCTGGCTCTGCACATGAAAGTGACGCCAGCAATTGGAAGCAATTTGTGGGATTGTTTGATTATATTAATTATGGCACCAGCAAACAGTGCTTGGGAAACAGTTTTGTTTTCTTGCATTCTTTCTTGATTGCTTGCAGCAAAAGCCAAGATACAAAATGTGCCTTTAAGGACTGCTGGAGAGTGCAGTTCAAGCCATTGTGTAGAATTGGCACTGAGCTTGAAAGGGTTGTGTCCGGCTTGATGTGAGAGTTTTCCAAATACAGCTTTGGCCTGAACTTCACCTAGGTCAGCCTCCTGAATTAAAACGGCTTCTGTCTTCCTCATCAAGGAAGAGTAGCTCTTTCCCCGCTAAGTATGAGCCCGTAATGAAATCCATGTTACTTCCAGTAGTGCCACCTCTTATAATAGTGTCTTTCAGTCCAAAAGCCTGTAAAAACTTAACAAATTGATACACAAGACTCAATTCAGTTCACCACTGAACTGCAGCCTTCTCTGATGTGGTATGGGGCAGCTGTTCCCCAATTTATGGGAAACTGTTTTAGTAGTTAAGGGTTTCCAAAGAAAGTCTACCAAGCTGAGATGGGGGGAATACTCTGCTGATGTGGGCTGGCTGTCACCACAGGGCTTGGTCAGGACATGGGGCAGTCTCCTTCTCCTCAGAGTGGCTGCAAGATGTGTTTTTCTGGAATCTGTCATCAAACAATGAGTTACGGAGATACTGTGTGGATAGATCCCTGTACCACGCTGCAATGGTAGTGTAGTTTGCACTGGGAAGGAAGAAGTCTACTTTCTGGTCTCCTTGGAGGCTGACTGCTCTCCCTGGCCAACTTTGTGTGGTAATCCTATTAATATGCACAAGCCAGGCAAGGTGAGAATAGCAGACCTTGTACCAGCCAGAAGAGAAAAATGAATCTACTCTAGAGTTTGAAACTTCAGCAGACTATTTGAGAGAACTGACAAGAAATGTGAGAAAATGTGGTATGAATTCAAAGTAGAGAATTGGGAAGGGATTTACCTAAGTAAAATTGATTGCCTGATCTGTGCAAGTAATGGAAGAAGTAATGGAAGTAATGGAATTCATCCTGAGCTCCTGAGGGTAGCAAGGAAAGGAGAGTATCCCTTGTTTCTTGGGTGAATTTCTGGTCAACTATTACACTGAAATTGTCTAGTTAATCATATCATGCTTGTTATCATGGTGATGAACACCTAGGAGCAGAGTAGATCGGCTCCAGTAGGAGCACTGTGCTTCAGTCTTTCGGCTAGAAAGGTTGGTAAGTGTTGACATATTGACCCTGATGTCAAGTAGAGAATTCCTACCTGTTCCCAGGATCTAGTTAGCTCAGGTCACAGTTTTCCTCCCTGCTTTTTCTGAAGCACCATACATTGATGACAGGCAGATGGGATGCCAAGTTAGGTAAGGGCTAGCAGTCTCTAGATGAGCAGTCACCCAGTCTAGTAGCTGTGGTGTGACACATCTGAGATTCCTATTGCAGTGCTTATGGGAGGAGTAACATGGTACTTCTGTTCTTGGTAGGCTTACAAAGATGTTCTTTACTGATCACCTCAGGAGGGGTTTTGCTAGGATATGGAAGGAGAAAAATGACCACCTTATCTTGAATAAAATAAAAGGTAGCATTTTGGATGTCTTTAGCACAGGAGAAGTAAAGTTGCTGCCTAGTAGCATAATGTAAAGTGTTCAAGCAACAGGATGTTAAATTTTCTGTTATTCTTGTCCTTTCTATCTGACCGTAGAGACAACTACAACAGGAGGGGCTGGGCAAATTGATCCTCTGCTTTTGGAATGCTTCTGCTTTTTGAAGGAAAACTCCAGAATGTTGCTTTAGGGATAACTGAATGAGCTTGTCATTAGGGCTCCGATTAATACTCGTTTCAGTGGTCCATCATTGCAGTAAATAGGGGGGTGTGGCAGAGTTGGAGGGGAAGACCTGTCTTCGTCCACTCTCAAGCGCAGCCCCGTTGCATCAGACTGTGGCAGGGATGTCTCCATCCTGGGCTCTAATTATGTCTGATTTTCAGGTCAACTGGCTTTTGTACTCTCTGTTAACAGAAGAGTTGATGCAGGCACATGCTGCTTAACTGTGTCATGAGGGTCAGGAAAGAGGGTTCAATTTAAGGAAAGTCTGAAATTGTGAAAACCAGCTGTTACGAGTAATCCATTGTGAGTGAAGATTATCCCCAACCCTTTGCCTCATTCAGTTTTGCTCTTTTTTTGCTTCACTGAAGAAGAAAGACAAATGTCTGCCTGCCTTATTAAAAGGTTATGTTTGCCTCAGATACAAATTATTTCCAGCATCAAATGTGCTGTTAACTTGTTCTGTGATGTTCAGTCAATTTTTGACATTTGAGTGTTGACAGGAAACAAGGAATTGCGGGTAGTGAGTTTTCTACCTGCAGTGTTCCAAGGAATTGAATAGGATATTTTGTTTACAGAAAGGAAAAACAAAGTTAAGTATCCCACTGAATCTCTGCTCACAAATTCCTGTGTGGAATGGGAGGCTTGGAGGTAATAAAGCAGTTCAAGAATAGTCTAGGAATTTCTTAACACTGAGTAGAAAAAGGAATATTTCTATTCCAGCAAGAGCTACCAGTGTCACCTCATTAATCAGGAGTCTTGAAATCTTTTAACATGATTTTTTTTTCCCCATTACAATTTTTAATGCTGTAAGAAAACTCTGTAATCATTCATGCAAATATCTTCGTGTTCATGGGTGCTAGCTAGGATAGTTAGCAGTAGGCTTTTTGTACAAGTCTGCATATGAATAGGGAGTCGGAGTTCAGTAAAATAAATTGTTCTTCTTGGCCGTGCTGGAGAGCATGCCTTGCACCTCTATTTTTACACCTATTTTCAATGATGTGTTTATCAGGTACTTAAAAATTACTTCTGTCTCTGGCTGAGCTACAAGGAGATACTGTATTATCTTGCTTCTCATCTGCAGTGTGTCTGTCATTCGGTCTTCAAAATCTTCCATTCAAGCACAACTTTTCATTAGCTTTGAAGGAGACAGGACTATTCGTAAATATTGAAGAGATCTGTGGAAATAGAAATGTGGAGATGGGAAATCTGAAAAATTAAGTTGGAAAAGGAGAGAGAGATAAAACTCCTGAAGGGCAGAATAGCAAGTGGAGCAGAAGACTAATAAGCAAAAAAAAAAACCAACACCAAACCCAAAAACAAGCCACCACCCAAACCAAAGAAAAAAACCCAGCCACAAACACCCACCAAAACCCCCACACAAACAAAAACATAAAAAAAAAGAAAAAAGCCCCCCAAACAAACAACAAAGCTGACAGAGGGTGTTGATAATATTAAGTGAATGATAATATTAAGTGGAGGAGGATGTGAAATGGGAAGTTGGTAAAGAAGGATCCAAGCTTGCAGGCAACAGCTGAAATAAGAATGTGCATGGGGAAAAAGCACAGCAGTGCTCCTTCATCCTGCCGCTGGAATAGCAAAAGGAATTAGAAGAGCAGGTATTATATCAGCTTTCCTCCTCCTCCCAGCCAAGATGGTAGTAGTAGTAAAAACACAGCAGAAGTAAACCAGGCTGGTTACGGACATTTCTATGTTTTACGTGTCTGTTGTGCCTTGTCTGCCAGCCGGCACTCCCGGCAGCCTGGTATGGGGGACCGTCCGTGGGCCCAATGCAGCGACCGTGGGGTCCGGCACAGCGTGTTTGTCACGAGGCTTTGCCAAGTCCCTGTTACAGTGAGTCTTGGTGAACACAAGGGCAAAATGAAGCTTTAGAGAAACATTAAAACTCTTGTAGATATGAGTATCTTTGGGGGTGTGGTGTGTGCAAAATTGTCTTGATGCACAAGGCAGGGTCTCAAATTCCATAATGTGCCACTGCAGGTTTCAAGAACCTCATGTGGAATTTCTCTGCACAAACCTCTTGCATGAGGAATTGTAAACCTCCAGGCTGCAATGCATTTGACTACGTAAGATACTGCAAATCACTAATAAGCTAGCTTTAGTTTGTGAAAATAATTGAACTGTTGCATTTAACTTTTATTATGTGCGTGTGAAACTGTACTTAGACTTATTTTTCCCAATGAGGTATTGCGTTTCCTTTGAATTTGAAAATTCACGTATTTGTTAAATATTGACAGTAATTGAAAGTGAAAGAACGAAGTGGATTAAACTATTTTATAACTAGATTTTTCATCTCTAACATGGGTTAGTTGATGCTGTAAGTACATTTTACATAAGACCTGTCTGGGCACTTCTTGTTACAGGCACGGTTATGAAGGGTGGGAATGAATTTGCTAAGCTTTCAGATTTCTTATGTGCCTCTGAGGACTGCCCATTAATAACATTAATATATAGGTATTTCCCACTGTTGTATGCAAGGCAATTCTTAGAACTTTGAAGCGAAAGTCTTTTTTAACACACAGACCTTTTCAATTTAATCCATTAGCAACTTGGCAAAATAAAGTAATTGTTCAACAGAGGAAGAAAAAAAAATCTATTAACATTTGCTACAAATCCGAGTAGTACAGGCAGCACTTAATTAATGGAACAGATTTCTCACTATGTATTCAAGCTAACATAGCTATTGTTCAGGAGAGATTAGACCCTTAATGTAAGTAAGTTAAACTAGACCTCCATCTAAAAATATCCGTCATTTCAGCTATTAAAGGTCTGATGTCTTCTTTGGTGACAGATATATTTCCCTTCATTTCCTTGGTTTTGTAAAATGTAAAGTATGCATTGTGTGTAACGCGAGAAATCCGCGGAGGTAGATGAAACCCCGATTGTGCCTCCCCGCCTGTCTCTCCCGGCCTGCTCTTTGTGCTGCTCCCTGTCACAGAGCCTCTTCAGCCCTTAGACCTCCTGGCACCAGAGCAGAAAACCAGAAAATGCCGTTTGTTGGGGTACGATGCCAGCCACCTAATCTGTTTGCAGAATGAAGTCCATGGGATCTGATTAGGTAATTCAGATACCTTGTGAATTTAATAATACCTGAGCTGCCTTTGGCTGTCAGCCCGTCGTTTCACTGGTAGGAACTATCACGTTCTTCCATTTCTTCCGAAAACTTCTTACCTGTAATACTGTATTTGAATCCAAAGAGGTGTTAAAGGGCTGCAGTGAGGTATAGCTTTACTTTTTCATATATGGAAGTTAGTGATAGGGTGGAAGAGGTGAGATTGCCCAGTTTTAAAATACATTTTCCCCAGTACAGTTCCATGTGCAGCGCATCCTTTTTTCTTGGAAGTGATGTTTTTCAAACATGAGATGTTTTCTCTAATCACCTACGATGATGTACGGGGTTTCAGATGTGTTGGGCAGTCCAAGTGCTCCCTGTCCATGGCAGACGTGGAAGCTCCAAGGTGGTGACTTCCTGGTGGTTCCCCGGCTTGTTGTGACCGCGTGTCCCTCTGGGGTGAGATGCTGCCCTGCCCGGGGGGCATCAGTGCCCTGTGTCCCTGCACCCAAGGGTCTGCCCTAGCAGCCTTAGGTGCCTTGCTTCGGATACCCACACGAGAAAATGTTGGCTGCAGTTTTAATGCCACATCTCCTCCCTTCCTCTCTCCTTTCCGCCAATTAGCATTTTTTTGGAAAAGTCTCACAAAGCCTACTAACACAAATAGAAGCGTTTTAGGATTTGTTTGCTTTAATTAATTTAAAGTGTGTCTTGTCTGAGAGGATTTAGTTAAACATCTTTCTTAAACAGTAATGTGCCAGTAACAGCAACATTAGGGATAGTGATAAGGCCCAGAAAGGGAAACCAACTAGAAAGCAAAACGAGTAGTTTCTTTGTCCAAAAAATAAATGGTCTTCCCAGGAAAGTAGAGGAACCCCTGTTCAGGGACACTTATCGTTAGGTGGTCAAATCAGTAGAAAACATACAATATGAAATATGCCTGCAAAGGTGGAGCATGGTCAGGTTGCTTTTTGCTGGTTTAATTTTATCTTTCTCTTTTCTGACTGTTGTTATTTTTTTTTTCTAGCAGCATCCAAGATGTTCTTGGAGCTTTCCAAATAGAAATAGTTACTTTTCATGCAATGATAAAATATTTTTTATCATGGACTGATTGTAAGGTTAATGATATTATTGGGATTTATATGAAAGCATCCAGTTAAAAAGTCAAAACAGCTGCATCAAGCATGACTATACAGTGTAATAAAACCATATAATAAATATGTGGTCAGGCCACACCTTATTAATCTAGTTTGATTAATTGAACCTTACACAGGCAAAGATAGTCATTATCAAACTTCTCAACCATCAAGAAGTCTCAGTTATTTTCACAATGAAAAAATCATTGCTTGTTTTTGTATTCTGCCATCTGAAAAGAGAAAACAGCCGTTGCCTTGACTGAAAGATGCAAGATCTTGCAGAACTACACAAAGTTGATGCAGCTTGATGCTGGACTTCTGCAGCCTTAGTGTAGACTAATTGATTTAGTTATCTCTGAAATGTGTTGCTTTTCTCCTCTTTTTGTGCTCTTGCGTTTTCTCAAAACAGCAAGACCCCTCTATCTCCAAAAGCCCCCCTGTGCTGTGCTGTGTTAGCGCTCTTCTATGTCCAACCTCCAGTTATGAAACGGCAAACGGGCAGGTTCCCTGTTTTGCATCAGCGCTTCCTCATTTCCTCCCTTCCCATTGCTGCGGTGGGGATGCTGCCTGGAACGCTTGGCTACCTGACCCAGCAAGATGAGAAGGTGGGTGCTGGTGGCGCGTCCCCCCGCAGTCAGCTGTAAGTGCCTCTCGCCGCGTCTGTGCCGGAGCAAATCACCTGTGCTTGTAGACCTCCTGTCTCCAGTAAATCATAAGCATCTCAATCTTTTTGTCAGGCTGCGATATGAGAATCCGCATCTGAATTTCAATATGTGGGGAGAGAAGCTGATTAAGTGTTTGAGATAAGGTTATGTGACACCACAGGTTAAAAATACCTGAACTGAATTTGGCCAAGTGCCTGAGAACCACATTGCTGTGTAGGCGGGTGGTGCTCAAGAAGCTTCCAAGGAGTTTGCTCTCCTGTGCTTTAGTGAAGCAGTGCTTCAGGAGTGGTCTTTTAGGACCTGCATCTCTCTTGTTTTACAGCGTTTCTTTGGACTTAGCTATCTTGTGTTTCTTATCTAAAATGTCACCAGTGTGTCGAGTTAAAAGAAAATATAAAAGTGTAATAAACCCTAGCCACTTAAGAAGAAAAGGACAAATATTTTTGTTTGGCACAAATGTCTGGAGAAAGACTTAAGTTAGAACCCCTGAATCCTACACAGGATAAGTCTCTTTCCCCTAAAAAGTGACACTTGAAACCCTTAACTAATACTGTGTTTTAGCCAAACAAACAAAAAACCCCAAACAAAGAGAAAACTCCAGGTTGTTAAAACCCAAGCAGCGTGCTTCTGGCAGGTCTGGGAGTCTAAAGACATTCAAGACCCTTCTGACTCTTAGGACTCTGTAATTTTAGTATTTTACCAGTTAGTGTTTTTCATTCGTGACTTAGATTTTTATAAATAATCTGTGCTGGTGTTGGCTGGGATAGAGTTAATTTTCTTCCCAGCAACTAGTATGAGGCTGTGTGGTGCTTAGTTGCTGACTGGGCTTAGGTCGTGACATTATTCTTAGATGTGTGTAAATAATAGGAGAGTTCTGCTGAGTAAAAGGCTTCGACCAGGCAAGTTGATCTGGGCTGTTTAAATTTTTGCCTGCATTTAATACTTTCAGAGCTGTAGAAGGATACAACCAGGACACTGCACTGGATTTGGGATATCACTTTTGTGAACTATGTTTGAGGGCTTCTGCTATTTTTCATGTGCGTTACTACATCCCTGAAGTGTGAAGGAGAAATGCGACTTTCCTAATGCATCTAATGAACTTTTGTACTTCCTTTGGTCAATTTCAAAAGTAAACTTGCCTGTTTATTCTTTCCACTTTTACTGAAACATGATGTTGAGCGCGTTTGTCATGCATGTTCTTGGTTTTTTTACAGATGGGCTGAAGCCAGATACCAAGATGCTTCTTACTGTTGCCTCCAAGAAGAAATCTAAGGCAGGGAAGGGGGATACAACCAAAGAGGATGAAAGCAGCAAGAACGATTCAGCCCAACCTGTTTCCATCTCTCTTCTCTTCAAAAGATACGTCTTTGACACGCAGAAGAAAATGATTCAAGCCTAAGAAAGCAGCACCTATGATTGCACCCGAAAGACCAGACTCTGAAGTGAATTTAGGTGGCATGTGTTTCTTGTCTGAATGCATTAGACCTGTTCCTTCCCCGCAAACAGGGGCCTGGAAGCTCCTACTGACTATGTGTACCCTTTCAAAATCTCTGCAATCTGGTTTTGTTCTGTTAGAATCTGCTTATTTTGTAATCTTTGCAGTGTGAATCTTGAGGGCCTCTTGGAGGGTGTCACCTGCCGGCTGAGCACGTTTGGGTCTGCGCTCTAACAGCAGCGTGCTTCTGGAGAATTGTTCTGAAGTTCCTCTTGGTTTAAGAGTTTGCCACCAGTACTAATCTAAATCTAGTCAAGATGTGAATTTCATGCAACCCACAGAGTGAAGCTGATTAGTCTGGGTTTACTTCCCCAAGCAAAGTGGGGGGCAGAAAGCACACGATGTAATAGGTGAAACTTAAAGTGGATGTTTCGCATTCCTTCAGCTGCAACTATGTAAGATGCTATCTGAGAGATGGGGTGGATCTTTTTTATAAATATGATTTATATCTAAAAATGTTTTTCATATTAAACATAATGATGCTTGTAACTGAGAGTCTTAATTGTTCTGTTTGCTGTTGCCAAAGGTTCAGAACCTATCTTCAGTGACATTTTATGTAGCTTTTCTGAATTTCCTGCCTGTTCTGCAGTGAATCCTACTCCAGAATTGTTTTCTTTTTTTGTAACCAAAATGTCTTTTGTGTGTGAAAGAAAATGTTGCCTCTGGAAATAGTTGAGGGCTTTATTTCATTAAAATAATGATAGAAGATTGCAGCATAAGCCTTGTAAAATTAGTATCTCCAAGATGCTTTAGAAACCATTAGTTGTTTAATAGGGATTTCATGGCTACTTTAGTTCTTCCTCTCAATTTCATCTCCTAGGCTCATAAAAAGGAGATCACTGGTAATATCCCTGCTTTCTTATTTACAAAGCACAGAACACCTTAACGTGAAAACTAACAATAATTCCACAGGTACAAAAGCTGCAGTCTGGATCAGAATTTGGACTCGGGCTTGGCAGCATGGAAGATGTTAGTTCCTGCCTTTTGAACCAAACAAGTACTTTGCTTGTTGGTGTTAAATAGCAGCTTGTGACCCATTCACCGAACCCAGCCGTAGAAGATGACCAAGTGTATTATAAGTGCATCAGTTGCACATGGAGGTATGTAACTGCCATAGATTGAGACACTCATTAATCACACTATAATAATTATATTAATAACATTCAAAGTGTTATTAATCAACTATCCACTGTTAGACATGAGTCCATAATGCTAACATGCATCTGGGTTTTTGTCTGTCTATTTTCCTTTTAATTTCTGGGTAATCAAAGTGGATACAAATGGCAAAACACCCAGCTAGTGAGAGGATATTTACAGCTGGACGGTCATGAGACAGGGCAAATCTGGTATCTAAACTCAGTTGATGGTGCCCCTTTAAATCAGAACAGAATTAGTGCTTTGTGGAATAATCCCAAACAGTGCTGAGTGAGTCCCAGCAAAGCTTTAGTACATCCCTTAAGATTATGGGGTATGCTTTCAGTGTGATCCCAGAGGAATTAGGCAGGCAACTTCAGCTATGGCTTAATGTGACTTGTGCTGCCAGCCTTGCTGGAAAATGTATCCTTCTATAATGAAAAAAATGCATTTCACACCCCTGTCACCTCTCCTTCCCCATTTCTCTCCTCTTTCCAGACATCCCAAAGGCATACTTTGGAAAGAATATTTATTATGTTATCTTTCTTTTAAGCCTTTATCAAATCCTGTTTTGTACCCTGCACTGTTACCTCTGCTTAAGATACTGCAGTGGTGGAAGCCAGAGGAACAGATGACACAGAAGGAATGCTGGTATTCTCATCCCAGGTTAGTCTAAGAATTATTGGTATAAAAAGCCTTCTCATTTAAAAAAAAAAAAACCCTAGTGAATTATTAAGGAACTTTTTTTTTTATTTGTATAGTTTTAATGTCCTTGCCAGATTTTAAATGGGTCGCTAAATTCTGCCAACTCTGCTTGGAGTTTTGGAAAGAAGAGGACAGCCATCAGGAGAGATGTCCTGCGGTAGGATATTGTTGGCTGCTCCAGAGCTGTTAGCCCTGCGCTTACAGGTTTTTGTCTTCTCATTTCTAAGGCATTTTTTTAACAGTTCTGGAGAGGAGGCTGTCAGTGCAGATAGTGGTATGTATTTTTACAAAGCACTGTCTGATTAATGTTTTCCCCTCTACACTGTGGATTGCCCATAGCAGGATCAGTTGAGTCAGTTGTTACAGAACTGGATCAGTTTGAAAACTTACTGGTCCTGAATACTCAGTTTTGCTTTTTAAAACCTTTCCCTCATCTTGTCTCATTTCCAGGCCAACATACTAACAGCATCTTTCTTCCATCCTCTCAGTCCAAGACCTAACCTCCTCCTCAGTGCTCCTATTTCCCAGCTTTGCTCATTGCTTCTCCTTGTTCTGGCTCTGCTCTTTTCCCTGGGGAAGGAGCTGTGAATCTGGGTGCTGGCAGGGCTCCCACAGCAGGTGCTGGGAGCCCAGCACCGTGGGGAAGGCTCCTGCCCTGCAGCTCACCCCAGCTCCTGTGTGCAGTGGGTCCCTGCCTGTGTTCAGACACTTGGGCAGAGGCTCCTGGACAGCTACTGCTGACCCTGGGAGAGTGGGCTGTGCAGGTCCCTTTGCCCCCCACTCTGTCCTGTCCTCCTGCTTTGTAATCCCCTTCACAAAGCCCCGTCCTTTTGTTTTGCTCCCCTAGCAGAGGTTTGTGTAGGACGGACAGCAGGAGAGAGAGCGGTGAAAGGCAGGGGTATGGTTTTGTGTGTTTTTCCCCATTTTTAATTCCAAAAGGAGAACTTAAGCGCGCCCAAGAACTTTGATTATAATGTGCTATTACTGCAGATCTCTGGCTGCTGTCCTGAGGCTGTTTGATACACATTCGAAAAAGGGTGAAATGGTGGAACAAAATGATTATGGGAAAATCAAAGCTTTTAAAGACATTTGTAGGATGAACAGATGTTCAAACATTCTTTTATTTGGTTTCCAGACAGACGTAGAGACTTTCCTTTCATCCTCGTAATCAGTGCATTATGCTGTAATTTGTAAAAATGGCATTAAAAAAATATTAACAGGGTCATATTGTGATCTACTGACTCTGTGTCATTAAGCCGTGAAGTTAAGAACGGCAGCAGGGAACAGGGGTTAAATGTTGCAGAATGTACTCTCCTAGCATATATTGTCAGGCTGCATTATAATGAATCCAACATGGAATAAAGATGTAAGTAGGTTTTTTAATACTGCTAAGGTTGTCAGTGTTGCAAAACTAGAAATTATTGTGGCTGTGCAGATGTTCGGTGAGTAATACATCTCTGGGTCGTGGGCAGAGTAGCAGTGAGGAAAGCTTTGTTTTTCCAAGCCTGTTTTCTGCTTTTCCTTGGAATTTATTTTGGGACTGCAGTCTGGCTTGTGATCCTGCCAGAGGTCTTGAGCCATAGTCCAAGCATGCAGTCTTGGTAGTGAGGATTCAGTAGGTGGCATCCTTTACTTGGAATCACAGCTAAATTTCGCCCCATAAACCCGTGGTATGCGCTGGCATCGACAGTGAATGAAGATTTTGAGTCACACTTGCAACCCATCTCTCAAAAAACAGTTTCTGTTAAAAACTGTGCGTTTAATGACCAGGGCAAAGCCATTCACTCCCATCTGTTGACTGAACCCTGAAGTACCAGTGTCCTTTAAGGGGGGGTGTTTCTGGCTGAGCTAAAAATAGCTCTTTTCCTCAAGTCCTACCAAACGTATTAATTCATGGCAAGTACATGAGTATGGAAAAACGAGGCATCCGCACTGACGGAGTTCTTGGTGCGTACGACCTGTCTCTTTCAGAGCAGTAGGCACTTGGCTTGCTTGTTGGAGCTGTGCAGTTGGACAGGTGTGGGGTGGCAGAGCAAAAGGGGGAGTTGCACCGATGCAGCATGTCCCAGGGCTGCTATGTTCCACCCCAGGACTGGCTGCGCCTCGCTGCTGGGAGAGCAGCTCTGTAGGTACCTCTGTAAGGTGCTCTGGGATCTCGTGAAATGAAAGATGAAAGGCAGCAGAGGAATGCAACCTTATTAGCAGCTTCAAAAACTCGTATTTTCCTCTTAGTTTAATATCCACAGTGAGCTGGAAAGCTCTGTATTTACAAACACGAGTTTTAAATGAACTTACGGGGGATATAAATAGAATAATTTTAAGATAGCCTAGCACAGGGAGCTAACCTGCCAAGCCCTGGGAGAAGGGGAAGAACTGTGTGACTGCCGTCTGGTGAGGCCAGTCTTGCAAGGTGAGGGGCATCCAGAAGAAATTCAAGGGTTTGGGGGAGGTTATGTTTAAGCCAGATATTGGAGAAAGGGAAGTAGTCTTCTGGGATTCCCCACAAATTCTTCTGCTGTTCTATGCAAAAATAGGTTATAAACATCATTTGATACGGTGGTAGCTTCACCGTAGACAATACATGAGAAGGAATGTGGTGGGTCTGCTTATTTCCTGTTGCTGATGGAGTCTTCCCAACATCTGCTGCTGTGCATGCACTGCTTTTGGTTCCAGACTTTAGTGTACTTAAAGTTTAGGATAGAATGAGTTTTCCATGCCTCAGTAAGTATTGGAGTTTTTTATTTGTCTGATGTGAATGCTTGTCCAAGATGGTACAATCAATCTCCAAGATTCACGTTGTCTTCCCCCCCACTCAAGGTGAACTGTTGCTTGTCAAAGGTGAATGCTCTAAGGGGTCTCTCTGAGCCACACGTTTCTGACATGCATTTGTATGCCTTTCCTAATAAATGACAGGAGAGGGAGTCCCATCTAATTATTTTATTTTTAGAGCTGAGGATCAGCTATGAAAGGAACTTAGCAAACAGAATCAGAAAAACTCTACCAGTTCTTTGGTAAATCTCATCCCTATCCTACAAGGCTCATTATTAAAAGCATGACTTTTGACTGTTGAGTTCCTGCCAGCCCTGCCTTTTCTAGTTCGCATATCTTAACCAAAAGGTAGTCTGAGGCCTGGATCAAGAGCTGCTAAATTCAACAACCCAGGTAGTGACTGAGGTGCCTACTCGCACCATTGCATTGGCTCAACTGATCTGATTTATGATCCTTGTAAGAAATCTAGGCTGTTCATTAGCTCTAGAAGGTGCTGTTTTAGATCAATTTCTTCTACTTTGATTGGAAGTCATGCAGTCTGTGTGTTTTGGTTGATCATTCTTAGATTTCTTAAGGGCCTCATTCATGTCAATCAGAGACTTCATCTTTGTTGGACCACAAAATTGCTTTTATGAAGCTGTATGTGGCCCCCATTCAGACGTGTAGGAACCAGTTCTCTTACACTATTTTCTGTGAAAACTGATATTTTAGTGCCTATAATTTCAGTCTGACAGTGAGGAGCAATCCATGCTGTCATGGTGAATTCATTCCGAAAAGAGCATTCTGTAAGGATAAGCTGAAACTTAGACCCCATGCAGTGGTTTTACCTAAATTTCTTCCTTTTTTCTAAAGTAAGTGATCCAGCATCTAGTTTTCTTTCTTAAGCTTCGGTTTAACCAGAGCTGAGTTGAACTCTGCGCCATCTGTAAGAATACTGTTTTATTACCTGGAAAGATCAAGGTGTTTCAGAAGCTCTTCTAGACACTGAAGTTACTGAAAGATTACCTACGTTGGTGCCCACCTGCATTAGTGTGTATGTGATTTCTTTTCTGCAGAATGTGGGTCCTGCTCTCTGTGAGGACACGACAAATGGAAATAGAGTATCTTGACATAATTGTTGGAAGGAAGAGAGGTTGCATACTGAGCAGGATTGGAAATAACTAAAATTACTCCCCCCCCCAAAAAAATTAGGCACCTGAGATGTTTTCATTGCCTCCACGTATTCCGTAACTTCCTGTCCTTTCTTATTACTGCAGAACATATGAAGTACCCATTTTTATATTGTAGCAAAGGAGCGATTTCCGTCTTGCCAACAATATCCTTTCTGGTGAATGACTTCTTGGTTGTCATCACACACTGAACCAGTGATGGTAGACAATCAAGTGAATACCCCAGAATCTCTTTCCTGAGTTGTAACTGCCAGTTCTAAGCTAAGCATCATGTAATTTTTTGCCCCTATGGATTAATTTGTATTTATCTATTTTGAAGCTTGTTTGCCTCCATTACCCACTTACTTGGTTTTGTCTGATTCTTCTGGATCTCCTTACCGTGTAGAGTGACTTTGGTGTTCTTCGTCGTGAAAGAATCTAAGAGTTGGTCCTGTCTGTGCATTTAAACCCTTGGGCGTGAGGTATTGAGAAAGGAGAGAAGGGGTGCTGGTGTGACAGTGTGTGTATAGCTCAGAAGGACTCTTACCTTGAAAAGTGATTTTTGCATAGGGAGTACCCCGAAAGCAGAATCACAGCTCACAGAGGGAGGGTATGCAGGCATGCTTTTATTTTCTTTAACTGTGGGTTTGGGGTTTTTTTCCATAACCTGAGATTTAGACATAGAGTTGATGTGTTCTGTATATCATGTAGTTTTAACGTAAGAGCAAGGCAATAATTGTGTTCCATCAACTGCTATTCAGTGCATTAAAAGTTGTTTCTTAAGTCTCATCTTCAGGTGCTTTCTGACAAAGGTTATTGTGAAGCAAGTTGGGCTCTGGGCTGTTGGAGCAAGTCCAGAGGAAGCCACAAAGATGCTTAGAGGGTGAGACCACCTCTCCTATGAAGACACTGAGAGAACTGGGGTTGTTCAGCCTGGAGAAGTTTCCAGACAGACCTTATAGCACCTTCTAGTACCCAAAGGGGCTGACCAGAAAGCTGGATGGCACTTTTTACAAGGGTCTGTAGTGACAGAACAAAGCGTAACAGGTTTAAATTGAGAGAGCAGAAATTTAGATTAGATAAGAAATTCTTCCCAGAGAGGGTGGGGAGGCACTAGAACAGGTTGCCCAGAGAAGCTGTGGATGCCCCATCCCTGGAAGTGTTCAAGGCCAGGCTGGATGAGGCTTTGGGCAACCTGGTCTAGTGGAAGGTGTCCCTGTCCATGGCAGGGGGGTTGGAACTGGATGATCTTTGAGGTCCATTCCAACCCTAAACCCTTCTATGATTCTGTATTTATACCTATGGAAAAGATCTGAAATGTTGGACTAGTCGGGACATCTCATTGGGAAGCTTCTTCCTCTTTGCTTTGCACCTTAAACAAGAAGAGTGAGGGGTGTCAGACTGTTGGCCGATTTCCCTGGAAAACATACCCTATTGTAGCTGAAGGGAAAGGTAGGATGGCATAAACAGGATTTTGGCACAAGGGCAGTAGGTTGCAGAGCTTGAGTGTGATAGGGCACAGGATGTGTTTTCTTTTGTACGTCTTTGTAGTTTGTTTTTTAGATGAACTAAGGTTTCAGTTGTTAATGAATGTAGAAGGGAAAAGGAAGGGATGATGTTACGTCATCTTGCATTTCAAAAAATGTGGTTGAGGAGCTGGGGCAAGAGAAGCATTTTGTTTGTGGAGAAACCTAAATCCCTTTATAGCTCAGTGTGGGTTTTTTTGTTTTGTTTTTAACTCTGAAGATTGATCTGTGTTTACAACCCCACTAAGTGGACAATTTGGTCTCCATCCAGTTCTAAGTTGAGTTGTAAATCTCATTTGCTGTCTGGCAAAGCATGGCATGACTGGGCAGTTTCAAGGAGGCATCCGGGTTTAGAACAGTGGAAAAGCAAAGAGGTTTGCTAGTTTGGAATGAAAAGGGAGGAACACAACGGGGAGAGAGGCATGGGCTTAGGCTGAAATGCATTTGTAGAGGCCTAGAACTGCTGTAATAACAGTATCAGAGCGCACATTTATTTAGTAATTGAATTCTGCTGTTATAACAGGTATATAAATGTTGAAGCATCAGAGTTTTTTTTAACAATTTCTTTTAATGTTGAAGTTGTTGCAAAATCAGTATTGAGAAAAGCTTTCTGCAAGAATTTTGATTCATCAATTCAAAGTGCTGACAGTATTTGACAATTTTTGCCCTTGGTATATGATGTATTTCAAAAACATTATGTCCAGTTCAGTCTTGCTGATATGTTTGTTGCAGTAAATCCCTGCCCAATTGGTGGGTGCAGAATTGGAAGAATGAGCTGTGAGCTGTCCACTGTCACACGTGGGATATTGTAGGGGTGGAGCTGAGTCTTCAGACTGTAGCTCCTGCTGCTTGTCTTCCCACATTTCACTCGCCTCCATGTGAAGGCCACTTCTGAGTCGGCTCTTACTAGCCTTGAGGGTAGTTAGTCCAGACTCCTCAGAACATTTCCTTTCTTTCCTGGGACAACCGTAAGAGAAAGGCCGAGATAACATCATCTTTCACTGAGGCAATGCAGACAGAATTTGTCTGTTTGTTCCTTGGTCCTTTTTGATTTCCGCTGTCTTCCAAAGGCAGATGGTAAGATGGATTGTCTGGGGCATGCCATGCACCCTAACAAAGAAGGCTTGTCTAGGAAATGTTACTTGTCTCCCACTACTAAAATGGGCACAAGTGAACTCGTGGTACCTTTGTCCAGAATTATTTGCTTAAAATACTAACACTAATACAATCTATGAAAAAGACCAACAAAGACCACCTTCAATTTGTACATAAGGCTAGCTAATTTGCAACATTAGTTTTGCTGGTTAGTGAGTTTTTTCCCCCCTTAATTAGAAATTTTAATTAGAGCATGCTGTGCATTAAGATGTTAAAGCTTTGACTGGCAGTTCGGAATTGCAGAAGGATCAGCTGCCTCGGTAGGGCTGTAGCACAGGGATTAGCTCGCACCCTTCTACCTGCAGCAGGTATGTTTTGGTTCTTCAGTCTGATCATCAGAAAATGTTCTGTAGGGTAGCATTGATCTTCCCGGTCAGACCTTGTCTGTTCCAGGGGACCTGAGTTTAGAGGAGATCTACAGATTCACTGTTTGTACGTGAGGAGAAAAGATAAAGTCTCAAAACTGAGTGACAAACAGGTGAATAGTTGGTGGTTCACCATGGCATTGGATCAGCCTTACCCCTTTGCTTACTCCAGTTGTGATGCTGCCGGTGCGGGGTGGATTCCCTGGCCCTGGAGATCAGTTACTACACTGGCACCTCTGCAGCTCCAGTTCTCAGTCCTGCCAGGTAATGTAGGAGAGAGCTGCCTGGAGAGTTTTCACCGTCTTTGATCTGCTTATGTCCACTGTCTATAGCACACACCGTGCATAGCATGTTGCTGGGTGTGAGGGAGCCTTGTAGGCTGATGTATTTTGAGTTCCTCAAGCTCAAAATACCTCATTTTTCTTTTCTCCTGCTTTAAAGTGGATTCGTGGGAAGATAGGGATAGATTCTAAAGCATTAGTAGTTAATGTTTCCAGCATCACAGTCTTGGAAAGCACAAAAACTTCTGCCATGGATAATTATGGAATAGCTTACTTGCAAGGGAACGGTTTCCCTTGCCGCCTCATACTTGGTGGGTATCTTGTGTCCTTTGAGCCTGCAGATTTGTATTTTCATTCTGTCTGGCATAAGTGTGGGTTTTTCTGTTATCCAGACAAATACCCAATCATTAAAAAAATTGCTGAAATGCATTTTCCGAGATGTCTTGTGGCACTCGAACCCACAACCTAATTATGAAACTGCAATTTTAATTTACTATTTTCAGTTGATTTCATGTTCTGGTGGAACAGAAGTCATGACTTCCCTTCCTTCTTGCTGTTAGTTTGTTTACCTTTATCAGATGTCATCTGTCTTCAGAAGTGCAAATCTTTGCAACCTCTGTTGGTATAGAAAACTATCCATGCTTCTAATGGCTTTATTAAATCAATATGTTCTTCTGAATGAAGATTGATCAGTGGCATTTTAATAATTTCAGTAATATCTATCCCTTAAGCATCTCTCCCCCAGAGTCCTGCTGTGCACAGTCCCTGTTCTATTGAGCTGCTCACAGTGATGCCCAATCTTTTATCTTGGATGCTTCTGTTAATGTATCGGTGTAGTTCAATTTATACGTTCTTTGTGGTTACCTTTCGCTCGTCAATACTCAATTTCAGCCTAGCTTTGGTGGTACTTAAATTTCTCCTCCTCCTCTTCCTGCCAGCTAAATTAACTTTGGGCTATTTGCAAATCTGGCCCAGTTATAGTTCTTCCCTTTCTGGAAGGTCATTAAAGTTAAGCAACGCTGAGGTTAGCATGGAGTTTTTTAGCACTCTTTTAATCTTTCATTTGGTTAAAGCCAGACTATTTTAATTCTGTCCTTTTCATTCTTTGCTTTTTTTTTCTTGCAGGAGGTCTTTGGTAAGCCAGTGGTTTATGAATGTGCATAGGTAATTCCAGTATGGCGGAGATGCCATCCTTTGCTTTTTTTGGTGCTTAATGAATCATGTTTATCAGGATGATTAGCCAGCCTGGTTTTGAATGTTGCCTCATGGTTTTACCTGGCATCGAAGCAAGCTCACACTGATCTGTAATTCCCAGGAAAATTCTTAACTTATGTTTTAAAGAAAGTGGCAACGTTGGTAATTGACTGCTGTTAAGACATGTATTTCTGTTAGCGTGTGGATCATTTCATATTGCTGTCAGTAGTGCAGCGAAGCATTTTAACAGTTGATTTCTGCTGATTGTCTGCTTACTTAGTGGACTTGGCCATTTTTATGCCAATCAGTGGAACTGAGTAAGGGTAGTGTGGCTACTTTAAAAAAAAAAGTTAGAAGAGAGAGTCTTAATGTAGTTCAGAAGCACATTCCTGATAGTGTCTTGGTTTTGGGTTTTTTTTTTTTTGCCATACAGTAGTAGAATAACCTGAGTCAACAGTTGATAATTACTGAATGTTATCAAGCCCTTTTTGTTGAGCAGTTCTAGTCCAAAGTTAATCACAAAATTGGCTCGGGCATCAGTGAAAGTTCCTGTGTTCTTCACCTGATTATGAAAGCAGCTTCTGTTTTAAATTAGTGAAACTGAAGTTTTCATTATTCATCTGAGCTTAAAGTTAACACTGTCTGAAAGCACTGTGGAATGAGTTTTTGCTGGAAGAACTTTTTCAGGTATCCTGCATCCTGAGCCAGGCAACCCTTGAGGTGAGCAAACCCAGTGTTACCATCCTGCACTTGGCTACTCCTGGCTTCTGCCCATTGCAGAAACTTCCAAGTCCAGCATTTCAGTGCCTTAAAAAAGGAGCACCAGGAGAAGCTTTGCAACAAGTCGAAAAAGAGCAGTGATGTAGAAAATATGCCATGATTGAAAAAAGGCTAATTTAATTAAACGTTTATGTCTGTGACGCTCGGGTGTAAATAGCCTGTGGCTTCTGGCTTGCAAATGAGGTGTCTCTCCTTGTGGCTAATCTAGCTGTTTGTGCTTTGGTACCAGAGTTTCTGTCACTCTGAGCTCACAGTATCGAATCCAGGTAAGTGACTGTGCAGCATATGAGGTAGGAGAATCTCTTCACCGCAGACGTGCACTTTCTTGGGGGGACGGTCAGCAACAGCACAAGTTACGGTGCAGCAGTGCCTCGTCCATTCCAGCTTGTGGCATTGGTGTGTTGAGAGGATGAGCTCTGTTACATGCATGATTTGGAGGACAATACGGTAGTGTCTCATTCTAAGATTGCACCAGATCAGATGGAAAGTAGTGTCTGTTGAGCTTCCAGTCTGTTCCTGACATCTCCATTTTTAACTTGGAATCCTGTGGCTTTCTTTGTCATGTGAACTTAGCAGCGATGTTCAAAAAAGAAGCAGTTGTTGTTTTGAAATTCCTCAGTGAGTCTTGAAGTGACTGTGTCCAATTTAGTATCAATATGAAGGTATTAAGAAAGCAAACCCTCTTCTGTCCTATCCTTTGGCAAGATCTTGTCTGAATCTGTCATTGATAAGCATCTCTGTGACTTTTCAGTAAAGAGTTGTCATCTGTTAGACGTATATAGAATGACAGGGGCTGTCGCTTCATGAAGGGAATCCTAAGGTCATCTTGTCCCTCTCCCTGCCCAAAAGAAAGATCAGCTGTATGTATGTTCTTCTTTTCAGGTGTCCAGCTAATTTCTTCTTAGAGATTTTGTCACTGTGTGTCACAGGACTTAAACATTAGGGTTGTTTGGGAGGGAAAGGGAAGAGGTTCTTTTCTCCCAGTATCTTACTTTAATCTTTTGTGTTGCAGGGTAAGCCTTGAGATATATATATATATAAAAATATATAAAAATTCCTGTCCACTGTGGTACAGAGAACAGACTATTATTTTTCCCTCTGCAGTGCTTTTATGTACTTGAAGACTGATCACATCCATGGTCAATCTTCTTTCTTCTGGACTAAATGTTCTTGGTTTGTACAGTCTTTCCCCTTGGGGGCTGGAGTTGTTTCTGTCTTCCTGAGCTTATCCAAATGGTCAGTGTCTTTCCTTAAGTGCATTTCTCTCAGCTAGGCAGTTCTCTGGCTAAGGCCTCATGAGTATTGAATGAATAAAGCAGGATTTTCACTTTCGGTGTGTCCCTGGCCATCTTCCTATTTATGCTTCCCCATCTGTGGGTTTTGCAGAATCAGGAGCTTATTGCCTTAAGTTTAATGTGTGAGCTCAGTATCACGATGCCTTTCTATAGGTCTGTTTATATGGGCTTTCATTTTCTGTTCTGTACTTATGCATTTCTTCATCCCCTCTTAAATAGCATCCTGTTTTTTTCAGACTACTTCCCCAGTTTGCTGGGATCACTTAAATTCCAGTCCTTTCCTCCAGCATATTCATTCCCACCTGATCTATCCAGTCATCAAGATCATTAATGAAAGCACTGAATAGAATTAGCTCGAGGACAGACTGCTGTGAACCATGCTTAACATATCCTTCCATTCATAACTGTTCTCTTAAGGTTCTCCAAACAGTGTCATGCTCAGCCTGTAAGGGGTTTCTCTAGGTGATTTTTCCCTAGCTTGTTGTCTATGCAAATATCTTGGGGAAAACAATCAGAAGCTTGTTCTAAATCAAGCTATGTACACCGGTATTCCAGGTGACTCTGAATTTTTCACTCTGCTTTCACTTGGCTTCAGCTACAACACCGGACCTGCGTGCAGCCCGCTGTCTACAAGGCATATGTTTATTTTTGGTTTTTACTAGAATCCGTGTTTCAGAGAAAAGTACAATTTATTTCATGTGTGAGAGGATGCTCAGAAATGTTGGACTCAGAAAATGTTGGATTCTCAGAAATGTTGGACTGAATGCTTGGAGCAACCTGGTCTAGTGGAAGGTGTCCCTGCCCATGGCAGGGGGGGTTGGAACTGGATGATCTTAAAGGTCCCTTCCAACCCAAACCATTCTGTGATTCTAAAGATGAATCCTAAAAGGAATCTGAGGAGATGTTCTGGCTCATTTTCTTGTATGAAATAAGTGGGGATTTGAATTGCAGGTGAGCATTGGTCCATGTCAGTAATGCAGTGCTTTCAGGTGTGATTAAAATGTTTTTGTTAATATTTAAAAATCAAACAAGACATTTGCTGATAACTCCTGCTCCTTTCTTGGCCTTGTAATAAGCATATAATAAATTCAACAGCTGATGTCGTGAGGAGCTGTTGGACTTAAGCCCATCTGAACATGTAGATGATAGGATGCCTTCTGCACCTCTGTGTGTAAGAAGTGGGTCTTAGTTATTATGAAGTGCTGCACAAGTTCACCTCTTTGCAGGGTGTTAGGCAAACAGTCCCTGGCAGAAAACATCTGCTATTGCCTAAGCCATGGGAAATGTTCTCTTACTCCATTAGCCTCGCTGCACTTTTATTTCCCCCCCTCACTAACTCAACAGAAGAGGGAAACATATCTTTGCAACCATGCAAGCAGGAATTAGCCCAACTGTATTTTACAGGTAAACTAACAAATAAGAGGAGAATCTGAGCAGCCCCCAGGGACCTGAATTTGTTTGCCACTGGGCCGTTCTATCTGCAGCTGGCATCGGCGGAAACCTGAGTGCTCCATTAAAAGTCGACAACCCCTGTTGGCTGGGGCACGGGGCAAACAGAGCCAGCCTGTTCTGCAGACAGACTGACGGCCTTTATCTCCCCGCACCCAGCTCGTGATGGGAAATGATGAGACTCTGAAACAAAAAGCTTGAAACTAGGACTCGGTGCTCTTACCCTGCAGCTGTTGTACCAAGGAGGAGTAGGGACACAAGGTTGGCTTTCAGGGGCCATGTGGGAAACTCACTGAGTGTGACACATTAACTGAGGATTGGGGCTCATCTGGGGGTGCTGTTAGGAATGGGGAAGAATATGTTGTGCTGGTGTGGACCCCAGATAGTGACCAGGGCTGTGTGCAACTGAATCTTCATTCCAAAACCTTGCGGATTGCATGTATAAGTTACCTTTCTCAAAGACAACAGGGACAATAATCTATTGTAGCATCCACCTGTGTCCATGGTTTAAAGCCTTGAGCAACAGCTTACTACCCTCTCCCAGCAGCTCAAACCTACGCTGTCCTATAGCATTATGTTGCGGTAAATGTGACCACTCAAACGATGCCTTGATGCTCTGGCTATGCACAAAGCACAAATAGGGGTATCTGTCTTCGGCCTGACGGTGCAACAGCGTGACACTGCACCGCCAACATGGGGTTAGGGATGATTCATGTGAAAATACATAGAATCAGATGGGTTTGCCCTTTTAAAAGACAGCACTTCAACCCAGGGACAGCGTGCCATGCAGGAAGTGTACTGGGCTTTGATGGTATCATAGTCTGAAGGGAAAGGCATGATACTACTCCGAATGCAGGGGAAGTGGTCCTTCCGCTCTACGTTTGCAGATATTTTGAATGGTAAATTCATCAGTTCCCATATGCAGAATAATATACCTTTAACCCTATCCTTGCTGCTCCTTTGTCCCTTTGTTCCACCTACTGCTTTCATCAATAAAGCTCTTTGGTACAGCCAGCGAGTTGCCTTTTCCCAAAGGCTTAAAGGCCATGTTTTGTTACTGAATGCTGTTGTTTTGTCACTTGCCATTTTCTTTTGGTTTTGGGTATGTGAGTTGTTCAATAGTAACACTGGAGTTTTGGGGTTGTTGGGGGTTTATGCATAATCCTTCTATCCTTTTACTTGTTATTTCAATCAGACAGTGTTATAAAGTGTGTAAAGGGAGAGTTCCCCTAACCAGATGCCTTTGGTTCATCTTAATCTCTAGTCAGCCTGAGTGACCTTTCGATAACAATCAAGATTGTAGTTTGCTCTAAAAGCTTGAGTGTAGAAATGACCACTGCAAACATCCTTTCGCTCTTAGCTTTCTACCCTCCATTGGGTACGTAGCTTGAACCATTATTCTGACTTACATATTGAAGGTAAAGGTGGTATCCCACGATGGGATTTTTCAGAAGCAGTAGCCCTGAACCTACTCTTACAACAGCCAAAGTGAGTTTTATGGCTAACTTCAGTGGGATGGGCATGCCCACAGCATGCAGCTGAGGGCCCAAACAGAGTTACTACACAGTGTGGCTGCTTGAGTGACCAACCTTGGTGATCTCAGCAGAATTACACCATTTTCCTCTGAATTTATAGGGATTTAAATCCCTATAAACCACTTAATGCTGAAGTCTTGTGGATCTGAGAGCCCTTCCTGGGCTCTCTCACAAACCTGAGGTAGCAGTGGATGCTTTAAGGTCTTAACTTTTCATAGGTGTTTTTTGAACCAGTGTGAAGGTTTCTGGTGAAGATGGTGGTAGGAATTGGGGGATAGCAAAACTATACAGGCACTTTTGGTTGATTTCTGATTAACTTTAGCTTTTAAGCCCCTCCCCCTGCACCATGTGTAGGTCCAAGCCTACACCTTGGCTTTGTGGCTTCTAAGGTGGTGGGAGTGGGGAAGAAGCCCAATGATCTGAACGTCAGGATGGATTTGGAAGTCCTGCAGTCCCCTTAGCAAGTGCCTCTGGCATGCAAGTTGAATATTGTCTGCCAGGTAAGTGGTTCACGTGTCTTTTTCATCTTAGTTTCAGTCACTTTGTGTCTGTCATCTTCAGACCTCAGAAAAATAGCTCTGGGTGTCTCATGGTCTTAAGAGTGCCCATCTCTCTGCTTTTCAGTAGATGCCTTTGGTTTGCACTGTTCCCTGCCTCCTGCTTTGTGACCGATCCTTTTTATCCCTTCCCCGTTTTTTCTGACATTCTTCTGGTCAAGAGGTTTTGTTTCTTATACCACCAAGAGCAGAGTTAGAGGCGGAAGCAATGCAAAACTCTGATATGTCCCCATCTCTCTTCAATCTGTTTATCTTCCGCCGAGCCCTGATAGTGAATGACATTCATATAAACAGTGGGTAAAAGGCCTGATGTGCACAGGTCAAACATCCTGTCATGATCTGGGCACATGCACTTGATTGAAAAATAAACACCTAACGTGCATAAACATCTGATGTGTTTTCCCAGTTAAAAATTTGTGTCCCAGTTCTGTATTTTTTTTGAAGACCTACATTCGTTCTTCCATTTTTCCCACCATCCATAACACATAACCTGGTTTTAATTCTACGTAA